>NW_027430637.1:0-11878 GCF_044706935.1 Curcuma longa | reverse complement strand
CAATTGATTAATAACTGTCACCAATTGATTATTATTACTGACAAACCCTATAAACCTCTAATTTTTGTCCGATTTTGAGTCATATCGCGTGGTTATCGTACTTATCGACATGTTTGAGAATCAACATGAATTAATGTGTTAATTCAAATGTTTTGGAATGGTTTTTATATTTTTCTTTTGTTGAAATGTCCAATCATGATCTTCGGACCAAATATATATTAATTATCTATTGATCTTTCTCATGATTGGTCAAATCAATGATTCATGAAAATTTTCAATCTTCTTGTTCAAAGTAATGCATCATAACAAGTATTATGACCAAAAGAGTTGTATTTAGCATCACACTCCTATCTAAACATATCAAAAACACAATCAAGGTAAACCATAAGTTCTTGTGAGATGCCATTAAAGGTAAAGTGAATTTTAATGGTTTTATCGTTGAAGTGATCATGATGAAGAGTTTACCCTATTATACACATTCTCAACTCCCTTCATAGATAACTAAATTTAGCTTCAGAGAGTGGTTTAGTGAAAATATCAGCATGGTTTGATTTTGACTCAATATTGTTAAATACAATATTACCTCTATCTACATGATCTCATGTAAAATGGTACTTTACCTCACTGTGTTTTGTCTTAGAATGGTGAAATGAGATTTTGGTCAAATTTATGGTGCTCACATTATCACAAAAGACTTGACCATTCTGTACGTAAATGAGTCCATAGTTTTCTAAGGTATGGGTCATCTATAACAATTGTGATACACACTCTCCCATAATGATATATTCAACTTCAATTGTGGAAAGTGTTATATAATGTTATTTTTGACTTGCCTAATTAACTAAAAAAGATCCAAGAAACTGACCCTCCATTTGTGCTCTTTCGATTCAATTTATATCCAACATAATCAGAATTGGAGTATCCTACAAGGTCAAAAGTTTCAATTCTAAGATACCATAATCCTACGTTTTGAGTTCCCTTTAAGTATCGTAGTATTCGTTTTACTGCACAAAAATGTGACTCATTGACATAAAGATTGATATCTTATACATATACTCACAACAAACAAAATATTGAGTCTACTAGCTGTGAGATATAGGAGACTACCTATAACACTACGATACAACTTTGGATCCACTTCCTTATCTTCAGGGTCATTTAACTCGGTATTGGTTGCCATAGGGTGGGTATTTCTTTTGCATTCCATTCCAAATTTCTTCAAATTTTTTTTTTTTGCATATTTTGATTAATGAATATATATTCCCTCTTTTGTTTGTTTAACTTTTAGTCCTAGAAAAAATATTAACTCATCAATCAAACTCATTTCAAAATCACTTTTCATATGAAATGAACTCATTTAGATAATCTGTATTTGTTGACCATAAATAATGTCATCCATATTTACTTGGGCCATAAAGATATCATCTGCACAGATTTTCAAAAATAATGTAGGGTCAATTGCCCTCTATAAATCCTTTAGATTCTAAGAATATTGGCAATCATTCATATTGTTGCATCCCATACAAGGCCAATATACGCTTAAACATGTGGTTTGGAGATTTTGAATTTTCAAATCTCGGTGGTTGCTCAATATAAAATTCTTCTTTAATAAATCCATTAAGAAATGCTAACTTTACATCCATTTGATAGAATTTAAAATCTTTGTGAGCAACGAATGCTAACATCATCCAAATGGATTTCAATTGAGCTAGGGTGGATATGTTTCATCATAATCCAACTCTTCCACTTGATTAAAACCTCTATCAACAAATCTAGATTTGTTTCTTGCAACTACTCCCTTATCATTAAGTTTATTTTGAAAGACCCATTTCGTATCAATAATTGAGTTTTCTTCGGATCTAGGAACTAAATCTCAAACTTGACTTCTCTCAAATTGAGTTAATTCATCTTGCATTGCTAAAATCCAATCCAGATCAAGCAACATATCGTCAATAGATTTTGGTTCAATTTGGGAGATCAATGCTATTTGACTTTCTTCATTTTGAAAATATGATTGTGTTCTCATCCTTTGTGTAATGTCTCCCACGACTTGATTTAAGGGATGATTAACATTTGTCCTAGTAGATCTTGGTTCTTGAGTTGTAGTGACCACATGCTCAAGTGGTGACTCTTCTATTCTTTCACTCTCACTTTCTTGATTTTCTCTCCCTTGATCACTTCCCCAATTTAATGTTAATTTTTCTAATTTAAATTTTATTTCTACATCGATTGTCTTTGTTGGATTTGAATGTAGATTTTCTTCAAAGATAACATTTAGAGATTCTTCAACTATTTGAGATTTCTTATTGTAGGCTCTATAGGCTTGTTATGATTAGAGTATCTTACAAGAATACCCTCATCAGTCCTAGCGAAGAACTTTCCTAAGTGATCTTTGTGTTGGTGCAAGAGTGAATGGACTTAAAATTTAAGATCTTTTTGATGTATGAAAAGGGGGAGAAGGGACCTTAAGTTAATAACATAGAATTCTCCCAGATAATTAAACCCTGACCGATATTAACTTAAGAAATTGTCAAACATCAAAAAGGGGGAGATTGTTGGTGCAAGATGCACTAAGATCTTGCCTAGTGTTTCGATGTTTGACAATACACCTAGGTCTGGTCAGTTTGACCAAGGGTTGATCCAAACAGGACTTGATGTTTGGATGTGTGGAAGTGAGTGAGAAAGATCTAGTCGGTTAGACTAGACAATGAAAGTCCTGGTGAGTGAAGCTGGGCAAGGGAAAGTCCTAGTTGTAGGCTAGGCAAAGGGAAAGTCCTGGTTTGGAGGATCAGGCAGAAGTCTTGGCAGAGTCAACGTGCACCAGGCAAAGATCTGGACTTGGGTCAGGAGGACCAAGTTGCAGAAGGCTGGACTTGGGTCAGGAGGACCAAGTTGCAGTGGAAGAATGGACTGATCAGGAGGATCAGTTGCATTCCAAGTCCTGGGGGGCAACGACAGAGCCGAGCAAAAGTCCAACAAGTCTGGGTGACTTGGTTGGCACGAATTCTCCAGAATGGAGTGGGTTAGACTAACCCAGGATTTCGGGAGAAATCCGAAGTTAGACTCACAAGGTAAAGTTAGGTTTGCTTCTTTGTATGCATGCTGATTTTTTCAGGAACCATAATACAGGCTGAACTTCAAAAGGCCATAACTTTTGACTCGGGTCTCAGAACGAGGCAAACTCAGATGCGTTGGAAAGCTCTTTCAGAGATCTACAAAATTGGTGTTTTGAGTTTTTTCGGATTCAGGCTGGAGTCGACCCAGAATGCCGTTTGAGTCGACTCCAAGGGCTGGAGTCGACCCAGAAGCCCATTTGGGTCGACCCAGGCAAGGGATAACGTCCAGAATGAAGATTTATCCACCACATAAGCTGGAGTCGACTCAGGGCTTGCTGGAGTCGACCCAGAGGCAGTATAAAAGGAGGTGAACGCCCAGAAACGAGATCATTCAAGCCAGAAACCTCCCAAGTCATTCTGTAGTGCTGCGAAACACAAAAGAGGCCAGACGCTTGCAACCGGGGAAGATCCAGGAGGAGTACGCGGTGCTCGGACTTCCAGATCGGCTGCTTTTTGTTTGGTCATTTCTTTCTTACTTATTCTTGTTATTACTTTTGTATTGTTATCTTTGGACTGTAAGACGGGTTCCTCCGCCTCTGAACACGGTTCAGAAAGGAGACCATTAGTGGACGGGCGCCTCCCGTGATTAGGCCTTGGACGTACTAACCCTGGGGGGTTAGGAACCAAGTAAAAATCCCGCGTGTCCCCTTGCATTTATTTCTAATCCGCTGCTTAGTGTTTTTAGTTAATCGAACGATTTCGACAAAAAGCCATACGCGCTATTCACCCCCCCTCTAGCGCGTATCCCGATCCTACATAGTCTTTTGATGTTCCTCATGTTGGTGTGAGCAAGTCTTGGCACCAAAGCCAAGTCTCCTCTTCTTTAGATATGAAACACTTAGCAAACACATAGTAGCACCGTATAATTCAACTCGATAAATATTTTCTTTTGTATAACCTATAAGCATGATAGTGTTTAGTTTACTATGCTTAATTAAACATTAAGATTAGTTAAACTCAACCCTATATCCATAATTATATAATTGACTAACACTTAGAAGATTAAAAGTCATATCTTTTACTAATAAATTTCAATATCACTTATCCCTATAACTAACTCTTCACTATTACCAAAAGAGATGGAACCTTTCTATTTATTTTTAAATGATGATAACTTTGAGAAGACCCCGATCATATGCCTAGATCATCCACTATCAATGAATCATGTTGTTGGATGCTTCCCCTTGGACGGTGCTTGTTCAAACATGAAAGACTAAATATTTTGGTACTTAAATTTTGGGTCAAGTAGTGTTGTCAATTGTTTGATTTAGGTATCCATGCCTTAATGATTCTAAACCTAGAGGTTGTGTTTCTACTAAATAAAGACATGAATTTTACTTCTTTTTGCATGAGTTTATATCCTATTCTAGCTTTATTATATATTGCTCATTGGGCTCCTAAAATCATATCCAAGTATTTGAAACTTGATGAAAATTTCTCTAATGCACTTCTCAATTCTTCTACTTGCAATTTCAATGAAGCATTTTCACACTTAAGCTCAATCAGTTTGTATAGAGACATTTTCATGATGAAAGCAAGTAATGCATGATACATTTTCATCTCTAAAAGACTTCAATTCACATTGTAAATCTTTAATCTACCTTTTGATTTTGATAAGACATTTGTTAAGCATGCAATGGTAGAATATAATTTATCTAATTTTTGAGAAGTTACCTCGTCATCACTAGATGATGATTCACTTGAGGACTCCACACTCTCTTCGTGGCTTTCTTCTTCACTTGCATTGCTCCCAATGTCATTCAAGGCCATCAGTGCCAAGCAACTTGAAGTCTTTCTTTCATTTTTCTTCTTTCGATGAGCTTGAAGAAGAATCATCCCATGTGGCTTTCAACGCCTTCATTTTCTTTATCTTTTCTTCTTATTTTTGCAATTTATGGCATTCGGATTCGTAGTGACCCTTCCTATTACATTCAAAAGAAACAACATCATATTTGAATTTTGATTGCTGGAGACTTTACCTCTTTTCTTGCTTTATCAGAAAATTTTCTTCACATCCTTCTTATTGAATTTTCGAGAGCGCCTCATCATTTTCTGAACAAAGTTTGTCATCTCGCTGGATAATAGCTCATCGTCACTATCACTTCCTTTCTCGGAATCAGAAGAGGACTCTTCCTTCTTCTTTTCTTTATTTGTTTTTATTCTTGATATATCACTTGCAACCAAAGTTATACCCTTCTCCTTGTGTCTTGAATTAGTTTGTTCATGAAGTTCCAATTCACAAAACAACTGATCTAATTTAACAATAGATAAATCCCTTGAAACCTTATAAGCATCAACCATTGATGACCATAGTGAGTTTCTTGGGAAGGATTTAAATGCATACCTGATGAGATCTCGGTTCTCCACACTTTCTCCAATTGATTGGAGACCATTAAGGAGTTCCTTGAACCTTCAATGTAGTTGACTTACTGTTTCTTCTTCCTTCATAATGAAATTATGCATTTGATTTATGAGGAGATCCCTCTTTGCGATTCTTGAGTCCTTTGTGCCTTTGTTCAACTCAATGAGCTTATCCTACAATTCCTTGGCATTTTTGAATGGCTCTACCTTATTCAGTTGCTTGGAATTCAATCCGCATTGTAAAGTTATGACCGCTTTTGCATTTGCTTGTGCCTTCCATTTTTGTTGACCATCTTTTGGATTCTAAAATTTTGCCATCTTTTGAGGTTGGCACAATGAAACCCTCGGTCATAGAGAATCACATGTCAATCTTGATCATAAGGTAGTGCTCCATGTGGCTCTTTAAGTAGGCAAAGTTATTTCCTTTGAAGTAAAGTGGTTGAGTAGTGATGTGACCCTCTTTTAAAGACATCTTTTTTGTTTGAACTTTGCTCCTTTGGATGTGAGTCATTCGGGGCAATCTTGTTCTGATACCACTTGTTAGAACCTTGCGATCTAGAGGAGAGGATGATTAGCTCTGATTCACATTGTTTGAAAAGTTTGCACAGTGGAAGATTCCGATGCCAAACTATTTCACACACAATTGCTAACTTAGGTGGTTTACTTGACAAGATCTAAAGGTGGAGAAATATCTTACAATAGTATTACAACAACTTACAGATTTCAATGAAAAGAAAAATCAACAAGAGAGAAGAGAAGAATAGAGGTACAGTTTTAGCACAAGACTCTTCCTCTTGGTTGCTTGAAGATGTTGAGAATGAGAGCTTTCGAGCTTGGATTGAGCAATAAAATCATGAGCATGAGTTACTGTTCCATTACTGAAGAAACCCCTTTTAATCATCCTTGAATCAGACTATTTCTGTATCTTTTTACCACCATCAATTGATTGTTATTGGTTACCAATCGATTGTTGACCGTTGACTATATGTTGAATGATCACTGACTCCAGATTGATGATTTAGATCATTTTAAAATTTGTATATCAATCGATTACTTGAACTTATCAATTGATTTCTAGCACACAGTTGAATTAGTCAATCGATTTGGAAGTCTTCTGTTCATCTAAAAATTATCTACTAATTGATTGATGTATCTGATTAATCGATTGATTGACAATAGTCGAACTGCCTAATCGATTTAGAGACCTTCTGTTCGTTGGCAATTTTCTACCAATCGATTGATGCTTCTGAGCAATTGATTGTTTGATAGTAGTCGAACTGCCCAATAGATTTAGAGACATTTTGCTCACTCCAAATTGATTATCAATTCAATTGTGTAATCACAACAATCAATTATTGAGGTTTCTGAGCAAACTCAAAATTCAAGGTTTAGCTCATCAACCAATTGATGCATATCACCAATCGATTGATGTGGTAAAATCCTATTTTTGGATTTATGATTTAATAATTGATTGTTCTGTACCAACAATCGATTAATACCTTGATTTCAGCCATTCTAATGGCCAAAACTCATCTAAACTTTTTTTTATCTTCGTTTATGAAATACGTCATGTCAGATGAACTTCCTTTTCCTAGACTTTTGTACTTGGAACTTCCTCGTCTCCGGGTCTTCATCTACTCTTGCACCTTTTGCCAAGAATATGGTCCTTAACCTTCTTGGATTTTTCTTGCCTTGTATCTAGTCTTCCAACTTGCACAGATTTCTTCTTGTCAAGAATCTAGTCCTCGACCTTCTTGGACTTTCCTTGCCTTGCATTCGGTCTTTTAATCTGCAGAGATTTCTTCTTGTCAAGAATCCGATCCTCGACCTTCTTGGACTTTCCTTGCCTTGTATCTAGTCTCCAAACCTACAAAGACTTTCCTGCACACTCATCACACAAGTAAGTTCCAATTTGTTTACTTAAACTTAAATAGTCGTCAAACATTGAAATTTTACATCTAGGGCATGATTGCACCAACAAAATATTGAAATGTAGAAAAGAATCATAGAAAATATATTTTCCATGGAAGAGGTAAGTGGTCTCTAAGTTTTTTTTTTTGATAAATGTAAATTGTATTAAAGTTGATCAAGGACCTACATGAGGACCACTCAAAAATCGAAAGAAATGTGTCTGGACCTTTCTAAACATCCTCTCAATGTTTGGCTCACCCCCTTCATAGTGACATCTATTACGGGTTTGCCAAATCAAATTTATCATATAAGACATGCACAAGTGACGGGATTTGTTGAGCATGCTTCCTCCACAATAGCATTGTTGGAATGTTTCTAGCATGTCCGTCGCTGTTCGGAATGTGTGCCTAATATGTAGCTAGCTTCTAGCCTTGTCCCATAGAGTTTTAGTGATGTGACAGGTGAAGAAGAGGTGGTCTGATTTCTCGTCCATCCGTTGGCACAACATATATGTCTTGTAGTCTACATACTCCAATTTGTCCTTCGTGTGTATCCTACTGTTTGCAAGCTATCACATGATGAATTGGCACTTCGGCATGATGTACGACTTCCATACGACTATTGCCCATGCCTTCCTATTGCTCTATGGCTTGAAGAAATCGTATGTGGCAGCAGCTCCACGCCTTAGTTCTGGATCAAACCACATGTCTAGCAGTGTCGTAGCCTACTAGACAGAACCGACCCCTTATTGGATAGATTGTCGAATCTAGATCAGCCTCTTGATGAGGGGGCTATTAGATGCTTTGGCTTGCCATTCCCACATGTCAGTGTGCTGGAGGTATTGATAATAGACCCACCACACTCAAAGGTAGTCCTTCTTCCACTAAACGATCCACAATGCCTTGGATAGCATAGCTGAATATTCCCACATTCCGTATCCTCCTTCTTCCTTTGCCAAGCATATGACAGCCCAAGAGATGGGTGGGTGCTTGGTGGACCATATGAAGGAGCGAACGTTCTACATTTTTTACACAAATTAGAGTTCTAAATAATCTATTTATTAGAAGTTCCAACATTTGAACTAATTGCTAAGCTTTGGACTAATAAGAAACTGTCATATTGAATGTATATAGATACTTCCTTTTACCCTTCAACCATGCAAAAACATGCAAAGTAGAGATTGTGTGCATAGGCACTTGTATACATGAAATGGTTAAGAAAATTACATTCTGTAGTTAATTATTCTAACTAATTATGCTACATATAATTAAATTCTGAATCCTACTGTAGATTTTGTAATTTATAACTATAGTTAGTCTTCTATGTCATAGATAATTAATTAATATAATTTTGTTTTTTCACCAACTATATTATGCAGAGAACAGTATCCAATCGGAGAAGGGAGTGCAAAGATACCATTTTGGTTTCGACAAAATTCCAAATTTCACAATATTCTAACTCAAGAGTTAAGTCAGGTAATTAGTAATATGCACATGTACAATTGTTTAAGGAAAAATGTTCCTGTGGATTATAATTAAGATAGTTTTTGTTCTTATATATAGGCACAATCTATGGATCATGAGCATGATGATTCAAACGCGAGAATCTTATCAATTCTTCACGGTGACAGTTACAGTTACAGTCACCATCTGTAGCTCTTCAGCTGTGAAATGAGAAAGAAAGATTATGCAGAAATCTTCAAATGAGTCGACTTGACTCTTCCTGTGTTTGTGAAATTTTGTTTTTGTTTTTGTTTTTGTTCCTTTAAGAAAACAAATAGAAAGAAAAACTGGATTGGTATTGTCTGCAAGTTAATCACTATTTGATATATGTTTCGAAAGTAATCAGAACTAGTTTCAGATTCCACTCGACATATTACAGTTTCAGAGCTACAGACCAAAGCAGTCTACTAAAATGGACACTGCAATCTCCTCCCCAATCCCTTCTGCTTGCTTCTGCAGCTTCGCCTGCTGGTGGTCGCCTTCTCCCTTTTCAGGCTTGCTGGAGCAGCGCTCCTCGCTATGAATTGATCCAGCAGAATGGAGGATTGAGCTGCATTTCTCGTGAAGCATTTGCAGCCCTGCGTAACAAATCTCTACCATGTCTGGCATCATTGTATCAGTGGCACAAAGCAGGACTAAGCTTGGAGGAGGCATTTATGAGTTTGTTGTTGTTGTTGTTGATGAAAACAGGGATGATGGCTGATTAAGCTTCTTCTTCCCCTTGTTTTTGACATTGTTTTAGTGGTGTGGATTGGTAGAGGGTGGGATTTCAGTGGATGGATTTTTGTTGTTTTGACTATATTTCCATCGTTGCCACCGAGCTGTCGTTGATTGGATCACTGACAACTTTTTGATCTTTGTCCAGGGGTCTCGAGTCCAAGGGGCCGAGAGGAAAAGTGAGTTGTCTCGAAAAGGGAGGTTTTGTTCCATAGATTTCCTCGTTTACGTGTTCTGGAATGAACCAAAACGGTGTGAAAGTGGGAAACCGAAGCCGCAAAACGGTGGGTTTGCTTCTTCGCTTTTCAATGCATAATCTTTCTTTCTTCTCCTAATATTTAATAGATATTTATTATATTTTTAAAAGACGGTAATTTAATCAACTATGATCACGTTTTAAAATATTTAAATCACGTGGATAAATTTTAAAATTTATCAAATCACATATTCAATATCCATTTTACCTTTTATGTTTGTCCATCAATTCTCATCCCATCACTGCTCATTCAAGCTAAAAAATTATTAAAAAATTTCGACCAAACCACTTTTACTTTTCCCCCCTAGAAATCTCGATGCCACTGGAGTCATTTCCCACATCAGTGCTTGTTCGTAAAAATCCTAATCTTCCACTTCGGTCCTAATGATTTTTCATCATCGGCGTCTACGTCAACGTTTATTCCTAACATCGTCAGTCGGTCAAAGCTCCTGGATCACCGGCTAAGCTCCTTGCATCACCGGCTTCATTGTCTTCTCTGTTCCCCGACAACTTTGAGGTACAGTTTTATCTTGACATAATTCCATGCTCTGGTGAGAAACTATATAATCCTCTTCCCTTCTTCGGCCAAAGCTTCTTGTCCGGACCTCTATGTTGTAATCTCCCTTCGAGCAAACTCCCTTCGGCCAAAATCTCTCCGGAAGAACTTTAATCTGTTTTTCAACTTTTCATTCAACTACAAAATCACTTTCAGGGACAATATATCAAAATTTCCATCATCTCTCAAAGGTATTATTTTTTAGATTGTATGTTATTTATTTTTTTATTGTAATTCTCTCAATGTTCTTAGCATTAGTGACTAAATTTAGTTTTACAAAAGTTATTTGATTGAATTTTATAAATCTTGATTGTTGTATTATTATACTACAAAAAAATTGCATCAACTTTAGAGAAAAAGTTACACGGGATGAATAAGTTAGGACATTTTATAGAATTATTTTTTAAAACTTTCACAAAGGGAAAGGAAAGGGTCATTCAAGAGTACATCTCCATGAAAACATATTAGAGTTACAAGCAGTAGCTCCGTTTTACCATTCAACATATCAGAAATTTCACAACTTAGGAGATTATTAGTAACATATTCAAAAATTAAGATTCAGAAGCAAAGATGTGTCCTTTATAATGAAAGATATATAACATTATTGCTTGCAATCCTAGATATAGGTATACATGTCCACAAAGATTCCAATTTTGCTTCTGTTGAATTATTTAAAAGATTTTTTTGTAAGTAAAGAATTAAATCAATCCAATTTGAACATATTATTTCCATGTGAAGTCAGATACAAATGTTTTGTTATTTTACAAATTTTATATTTTATATCTTTTTCTTTTATTTTGTTTGCTTCTAATACATATAAACTAGCTACCGTTAAGGATTATAGATATTATCGATGATTTTGATAACTTAAGAATTTATAATTGGGTTGAGACAAATATATAATTATATAACTTCTTAGCTCTCAATATTTAGGGATGTATTCGCATCGAAGACTCCTAACCATATCCTCTCACTATCTTATATGAAGAGATTTGTTGGTCTACTTGTTGTAAGTTTTGATTAGCTAGTTAATTTATTTCATAAATAGGTAATAGTATCTAATTGTTGAATTATGACATATGCTTGATTTCATGAGCATGTCCCCATTCAACCGCCTAGCAGCATCGTAGCACCGAGAATAAGTAAGTGGAGGTCTATTTATTCTCATATAAATAAAATAAGAGCTAAGTTAAAAGGAGTCTCACCTTTTCAGGTAACCCTTATGGGTATTTCAACTATTGCTAAATTCATGATATATAGTTAGAAATTTTAATTAATTATGTATCAATATTGATTTTGTAGATTATTATTGATATTCTCCCTACTCTTGAGGAAATTCATTAACTTGGGGCTCCCTCCCTATTCACTTTGAGCCTACATCACAAGGGGATGAGACATCAGCTGCACAATTTCATCTAGACTCACATGAAGCAGTTGGATATTCACATTACATTGAAAA
>NW_027430636.1:0-3033 GCF_044706935.1 Curcuma longa | reverse complement strand
TCTAATCTATTGCAACCATTTGACCAAAACATGATTCCTTTATTTCATGAAATGTTTATATACAAAAGAGCTAGTCTTTTCACTATACTCCAACATTCCCTACATGGCTGTCCAATGTGGTGCTGGTGCCGAAGCCGGGTAACAAGTGGCGGGTATGCGTGGATTTCAGAGTCTTAAACAAGGCTTGCCTGAAGGACTGCTACCCGTTGCCCAGGATTGACCAGCTGGTTGACTCAACCTCTGGATGTGAATACATATGTATGCTTGATGCTTATCGGTGCTGAATCAAATTTCCCTCTTTGTAGATGACCAAGATAAGGTCAGTTTCATAACAGCAGATGGAATTTTTTGTTATACTGTTATGCCATTCAGATTAAAGAACGCAGGAGCCACCTATCAACGGTTGATGGACAAAATCTTCCACCACCAACAAGGCCGTAACATTGAAGTGTACGTGGACGACATATTAATCAAGTCGGAACGGGGAGGCTCCCTCATCGCTGACATAGAAGAGACCTGCAGCACTCTGCGCCGATACGAGCCTTAAGCTAAATCCGGCTAAGTGCCTATTTGGAGTCCGTATGGGAAAGTTCCTTGGCTACATAGTAACCGAAGAGGGGATCGAAGCCAACCCAGACAAAGTGCAAGCTTTATCTCAAATGTCCCCTCCGCGCAATCTTAGAGAAGCACAAAGGTTGGTTGGCCGGATCAATGCCTTGTCCCGGTTCATCTCCAGATCGGCAGAATGCAGCCTCCCTTTCTTTAAGGTGTTGAAGAGAGCGCAAAAGTTTAAATGGAACGAAGACTGCGACAAGGCTTTCTCAGAACTCAAAGATTATTTAACCCAGCTGCCTCGGCTCGTCAAACTTGCTCTAGGCGAGCCACTATGGATGTACTTATCCGCTTCCAACACCGCCACCAGTTCTGTTCTAGTGAAGCAGGAAGGTCAGTCTCAGCAACCCATCTATTTTTCTAGTCACCTTTTCAAAGATGCAGAGACTAGATACTCCAACCTTGAGAAGCTGGCGTGGATGCTTGTCTTATCTGTTTGTAAGTTGCGCCCCTACTTCTTATCTCATCTAGTCACCGTCATGACTAACAGCAACCTGGGCCGGCTACTCACGCAGCCAGAAATCTCCAGACGGCTCGTCAAATGGACCGTGAAACTCGGGAAATACGACATTCAGTACCAATCCCGGACTGCCATCAAGGCTCAGGCCTTAGCTGACTTCCTCACCGAGATACCCGAAGGTGAGCCAGAGCAGATATGGAAGGTGTATGTGGACGGTTCTTCCAACCGGCAAGGGAGCGGAATCGGGGTTGTCTGCATATTTCCCCCCAGGAAGAAGAAATTCGGCTCTCCATCAAACTAAGTTTTCGAGCCTCCAACAACGAAGTCGAATATGAAGTCGTGCTTGCCGGTCTTCAGGCAGCCAAGCGGATGGGAGCTACCCGAGTGCATCTGCATTCTGACTCTCAACTAGTGGCACAACAAGTAGAGGGGAATTACGAAGTCCACAACGATCGACTTCGCCGATATGCCGAGGCCTTCACAAAACTAAAGGCAGAATTCAAGGAAGTCTCTCTCTAGAAAATCCCTCAGACAGAGAATGCTAGAGCAGATGAGTTGGCCCGACTGGCTAGCTCCATGGTCGAATGGACAGATGAAGGATCAATCACCCAGGTAGCCTTCATCGCTCAAATTGACCAATCCGAGTCAGCGGCAGAATTGGACGACTGGAGAAGCCCACTCCTGAACTTCCTTCAGACGGGCGGCACCCCATCCGACCCGGATCAGGCCAAGATACTCCGAAGGCGCGCGACCCGGTTCACGCTTGTGGGAGATCAACTATACCGACGCACCTTCTCCCGTCCTCTTCTAAAGTGTTTGGGGCCAGAGGATGCTGACTACGTTTTGTGGGAGGCACACCAAGGATGCTGCGGTAATCACCCAGGGGGGAGATCGCTTGCCCGGAAGATCCTACTGGTTGGTTATTTTTGGCCAACTCTCCAAGCTGATGCGGCCAAGTTGGTCTCCACCTGCCTTCACTGCCAGAAATACCAAAGCTTCTCGCGGCGACCAACGGAGTTGTTGAAGGCTTCTACTACTTCATGCCCTTTTGACCAATGGGGCATGGACATTGTGGGACCCTTTCCGACTGGGCCACAACAAAAGAAATTCCTTCTTGTCACCGTGGACTATTTCTCTAAATGGGTTGAAGCCGAAGCCCTTGCCCGAATCACCGAAGAAGCCGTCATCAAGTTCCTATGGAAAAGCATTATCTGTCGGTATGGTATTCCACAGCGGTTAGTCTCCGACAACGACCGCCAGTTCCAAGGAAAGAAAGATCCAAGCCTGGTGTCGAGGGCTCGGCATCCAGCATGCATTCACTTCAGTAGCCTACCCACAAGCTAATGGGCAAGCTGAAGTTAC
The DNA here is from genome assembly GCF_044706935.1 of Curcuma longa. NCBI lineage: Eukaryota > Viridiplantae > Streptophyta > Magnoliopsida > Zingiberales > Zingiberaceae > Curcuma > Curcuma longa. Next base: position 599 of record NW_027430636.1, on the reverse strand, counting down.
TAACCGGGAAATATTGCGCGGCTTGAAGACTAAGCTGGATCACGAAGGAGGCAGCTGGGTGGAGGAGCTACCATGTGTGCTTTGGTCCTACCAGAACCACACCGAAGGAGAGCACCGGCATGACACCGTTGCACTTGGTGTATGGAGGAGAGGCCGTTGTGCCAATGGAAGTAGGGGTACCGTCAAATAGGAGAAGGCTCTATGACGAAGACAACGGGGAGCGCCGAAGGATGGAACTGGACCTCGTCATGGAAGACAGAGACCGGGCCGCCTCTCGACTCGCAGCCTACCGACAGAGAATGTGTGCCACCTACAATCGGCGAGTGATCCCCAGATCATTCTAAGTAGACGACTTGGTGTGGAAGAAGGTGAAACCAGCGGGCGACATGGGCAAATTCGAACCGCCATGGGAAGGTCCTTATCGAGTGGTCAAGAAGACGAGCGCTCGGAGCCTACTACCTAATCGATTCGAATGGCAAGGACTTGACCAGGCCATGGAACGCCACGCATCTCCGGCCTTACTATACTTAGCACTCTTGAGCATTAAGCCTCACTGTATGTCCTGTTGAATTTGTGATATTTTAATAACAGTGGTGCTT
>NW_027430635.1:0-8376 GCF_044706935.1 Curcuma longa | reverse complement strand
CACTACAAAAATATAGGCCTTTTGCGACGAATTTGGCGACGAAAAAATCAAAAATTTTCGTCGCCAAATTTTTTTGAATTTTGCGACGAATTTTTTTTCGTTGCAAATAGCTCGTCGCAACTCTCGGTGACAAAAAATTATAAATTCGTTGCAAATTTGGCGACGAAAATATGTTTCGTCGCCAATTGAAGCGAATTTGGTGATGAAAAACATAATTCGTTGCCAAATTTGGCGACGAAAATCATAATTCGTCGCCAAATTTGGCGACGATGTCGCCAATTTGGCGAAAATCAGAATTCGTCGCCAAAATTGGCGACGAAAGAGATTTTCATCGCCAAAATTGGTGACAAAAATCAGAATTCGTCGCCAAATTTGGCGACGAAAATCTCTTTCGTCGCCATAGTGGACAAGCAAAGAAGGGAATTTTATGATCAATTTGGCGACGAAAATCTTGTTTTCGTCGCCAATTTGGTGACAAAAAACTAAAATTCATCGCCAATTTGTAACGAAAAGTAGTTTTTCATCGCCAAATTACGATATAACACTATTTTTCGATATATTTGCAACGAATTCATGATTCGTCGCAAAATTCGTCGCAAAATTAAAAAAAAATCATAGCTTCAATTTATTTCTTCAAAATATGGATCCTGTTTACATATACAAACATTACAAATTACAATCATCACATAATTCACATCCTATCACATCCTATATTACAATTACTCACATATCAACATTTAAACAATCCATAACATCATCCAAACAATCCATAACATCATAAATACAATAAACAAAAAGTATCCAAAGTATCAAACATAACAAAAGTATCCATAACACCATAACAATTACTCCCAAGTATCAAACAATCCATAACATCATCCAAACATAACATCCATTCATAATAAAGTATCAAAATGACAAGAAATAAAAAGTATCACCGTCCACGGCATCGACCTCGGATAATACTTTCTGCATCACTTTCTTCTTCATCGTAGTTTTTTTTTCTTTTCCTACATAAGAAAACAAAAATCTTATAACTTTATTTTGTACAAGTATAAAATGTAAAAACTTACTTCTTAGCCATCCTTGGTTTCATCAACCCTGTTCAAAATAAAAGTACAATATTAATCAATAAAAAATAAAATATTTATAAATTAAAAAAAATTAAAGCAATACTAATTATGAAAAAAATTAATTAATACACAACTAAGCTACGAAGAATCGTCGTCGCCACCGTCATCATCGGCATTACCGTCTTCACCAGGAACAAGAGGAAGCTGACTCGGAGCGGACCCTAACTCGGAGCGGACCCTTCATAAACAAAACATACACCAGACAAAGTGAGCATAAAAAGGCTAAAATAATTTTGATGCAACCAAAATATAATCTTTTGACATGTGAAAGGAAGTAGCTTTAGAGAGATATCTGTACTGAAAATTGTGTTCTTTCATCACCATCAGTCCATGCATATGAGTTGATGTTTATCTGGCCACGGCTTGTGGCCTCAAAGATGCCATGTAGTGAAGGGAAAGGATAGTAATGGCCATTGCTCCGGCAGGCCATTACTTGATCTATTTAACTACAGTGATAGGAAATTACATGACATTTTTTTTGCAAAAAAAAAGATGTCATGTAATTCCGATCACTGTAGTTAAATAGAAAAGGTGGTAATCATTCTTCAATATTTTTGACATAGTTGAAGTGAGGTGAAGGTAAACCTGCCAAAGACCAAAATTGCAAAGACTTTTTAAGGAAAACCATCAAATTTATATACAGCAATGCCGACCATCAAATTATATACAGCAATTATATAAGTCTTTCTGAAAGATGAAACCATGGACACTATGACAACCTTGTATCACCAACCTATGTTCCTCATGAATGCTTCTTACCATTTCTTTTGTAATTTCCAATACATTCAAATTAAACTAAGAATAGTTTTGTGTCAACAAACAGTACCGATGGATGAAAGTAAATTTAAGAAGAAAATGCAGTATTGATCATCCTTAATAGCAAAATCCTAGATAGTGCATTACTATCTTAACATCTTCACGCTAACTATATGCATTGTTTTTTAAAATCTCAACAATTTAATTCATAAACTAAAACAAGAATCATCATGACAACACAAAATTCTAGAAACTCTCCATATCTAACCATTCACTCTTCATATTACTAAAGATATCTTCATTATTATCAACTTTTTGTTGAATAATAGATCCAAGGTATCTAAAATTCTTTCTAACAATATATTCATGTCCTTCCTTTTCTTATGCACTGCTAACAGTGTAAATGGAGAATACAAATTTGAACCACAAAGATATGAGAAAGAAATAATAGCAGAAATTCCACGTGTACAAAATGCATGAGCAATGTGATCAATAAACGACAACAGACCTGGATCTTGACTATCCGTTGCCTAGTAATTAAGAACTCTTTTCTCCCTTTCCATCCTCTGAACTTGTTTTGTATACGAATGGCAGCATCATGCGGAGGCATATCATACAGTCCTGAGTTCTGTGACTTGATTGTTAGGAGGGAAATTGCATGTTCCTCTGATATTTAAGTGTTGTCATCTCCACAGCAAATTTCTTCCTGTGAAATGAATGCATTCTAAAAACTTGATAGATGCGAGCTTAAGCCTGAGAAGCATTGCGAACAGCATTCAGTGAGTCCTTCAATGACAGTTCAGCTGGCCAACGCAGTTTAAACTGAGAAAAATGATCTCGTTCCCTTTTCCAATCCTATTCCCTTTCCTGACAACAAAATGGAAGCATTTTAAGGAGTCTAGACTAGCCACTAAAAGAACCCATTTTTGTGACAAAAACCAGTCGGCTGGCCACCACCCCACAACAACAAAAACTACCCGACCGACCACCACCCCGCAACAACACAAACCAACAGGAAGAAAAGGATTTTACCCTTGAGGACCGTCGCTTAACGCTTCGCCATCGCCCGTCGCAGTCGCCGGATAGATCGGAGAGGAAGAAATCGCGCCGCAGAAGCCTCAGAGAGGAAGAAATCACGCCGCAGAAGAGAGAAATCGCAGAGGAAGAAGAAAGGGGATCGAGCGGCGCGTGATAAAATTAGGTCATTTGGCGACGAAATCCAAATTCGTCACTATTTGGCGATGAATCAAGGATTCGTCACCAAATTGGCGACGAATTATGTATTCATCGCTAATTTGGCGACGAAAACACTCTTTCGTCACCAAATAGCAACGAATCTGGATTCGTCGCCAAATGACCTATTGTTACGCCCCGGGAGACGGCTTTCCGAGAAATTTCGGCAGCATCTCCCCTGTAACAATTGACTTTCCCTGAATACATACACATATATAAGGCCCACACGGCCAATCCATAACAGGCTATGGATTTATACAAGTAAAATAAAATAAATGTGACCCACACGGTCACTCAACACATCCTACTATAGTATCACAACCACGCATGTATATCAAATCCGTCAGAATCCGATAAACAACTCGATTATGGAAACAAATGTCGACTCAGCGGAAAACAGATACCAAAAGGGAAAACATGACAAGAAGTCTAATAAGTCTGAATACACGAATGCAGTAAAGTAAATAAACCAAAACACCAAGGTTCGGGACTAGCAGTGCAGCTCTCCAGACGGCATCAACCTGAAAACGGATACAGGTAAACGGGGTGAGTTCCAAAAGAAACTCAGCGGGTATCTAGCAGATATGTGTATAAAATTGCTATCAACAGTAATAACATGCTGTACAGTCTACTGGAAGGTAAATAAGGTAGAAAACTGAATAACAGTAGATCTGTACATACCAGAGTCTGATAAACAATAGTAAGGTGAAAGTAGTCCCCAAACCAATACATAGGTCTCCTGTATATGCATGTCATCCAAGTGCATCAAACAAGTGCAACAATCACAAACAAATGCAATAGTGCAGTATGCACATGGTGCAATGCATGTCCTGGTCACCCCTGACGCCAGTCAGATCAGTCACCCCTCTAGTGGTGAGGTCGCGTGGGAGCCAAAACCCGTCAGAGTACTCATCCACAGTGGTGAAGTCGTCGTGGGTAGGGCTGTGACCTCTGTGCACTCTGCCGTCACTGCTCCTGCGTGACCGAGTGGACAGGATGTCCTCGAGGTGTACACCTATCCTGGTACCCAAATCATAAGTGGGCGAGCAAGCTCTCATCTCCTGGTCACAATGACAGAGGAGGGATCCCTGTATGCTACCACGCTACGAAACCACTATCCTGGGTGGCCTAGCGGAGCTCCTGTCAGGGCAAGTATGCACCAACCTAAAGGTTTCCACTAACCCATGAGTGGAGTGTGTGTGTAAATCATATACGAGTGACGGGCTCGAACTGTGCTACAACTATAATAGGAGCGACTCGACTAAAATAGGAGCAGGAGCAGATGATCACAAGACATGCAATTACACACACCCTTTGGTTGGTAGCCCGCATGTAACTGACGCCGGACTCAACAACAATGGAATCCCGCACGTCAGTTATGCAATATATGCAAGCATGATGTATGACACTAGTCCATGCAGCATATATCCAAATGCATATCCATCAGTATGATCCATGCACCACCTATCCATCTACCAGTCCATGTCATATGCCCCCATAATCAGGAATATATCAGGTCTCATGTCTAGTATAAACACCGATACAGAGTAAGATAAACCAGACTAAAGCATATGAACAGGTATCAGGTGGTGTCAAAAATCCATAAGTATCAGATAGCTAAACATGGCAAAGGTATCAGATGATAGCAAGATAAATGACTACTGATATCCACAATATGAGTAAGTATCCAATACTATCAAATAGCACTAATAACTGGTATAGAAAGCAGATCATGGTATCAAGTGGGATAGATACGAACAGGATCATGAATTACTGATAGCATGTAATACACATATCAATAAAGACATATCTATAAAAGATAAGTCAAGGTACCCGCCTGCCAAGATAGGTTGCGTGTAATCGTAGGGAAATCCCAAATAACCGCAACCGAACAATAATCGGATCAAAGTCCTGCAGTTAAAATCACTGCCCATAAATACCAGAATATACATGTGTAAATAAAAGGAAACCCTAACTAAAACTAGGGTTAACTTAACCACATCCCACGAAGATCAACCCCTTGCTCATACCAAATCCAGCAACAATCCGATCAAAATTAATCCAACAGACCCTAACAATCAACCAAAGGAAAAAATACCAAGAACTTCCAATCAACAACCCAATCTCAATCCCAACATCTAGATTCCATTTCTTACCTTCGCGTGACCACTGCTAGAGCCAAGACACCTTCGCTGCACCCTCCCTCGGCTTTGCAAGAAGGAGTTCCTTGATGGCAGCCACGCACGAAGGGTGGTCGGAGTAGGTCGCTGGATCGTCTTTGGATCCGATCGTCAACTATGGAGCAAGTGGATAAACACGGCAGCGACCAGCTGGAAATCAACGCTCACGCTCGGCGACAACCAGATGAATCGGCAGAAGAAAACTCGGCGGCCGCAGTGGGAAACAAGCGGAGCCAGATCTAAGGTATACAAATCCGAAAACCCTAAATCTAAGATCAAACCACACCCAAATCGGAAGATCAAGTTTCGATTCTTACCGAGTTCTCCTCTTCCGATTTGCTGCCTGCTCCCTCTCGCGCTCGCCCCAAATCGCCGCCGTCCGAGGTCCCTCCGGCGAGAACCAAGGTCCAATCCCTCCCACAGTTGATCGCCGGTCCCTCCTTCGGTTTCCAGCGCCGGCGTCGGCCAGCGCCCGCTCCATTCGGTGGCGAGAGAAGAACCGGAGGACGCGATCGCGATCGGGAGAGGCGGAAGACGCGAGGCTACTGTAGCTTCTTATTGGTTTTTAACGGGTTGTAGTTGACGAATCCGATACCCGTTACCCCTTTAGCCTAACTCAACTGACCTGGTCGAGCCAGCCTAAATCAGCTGAACCCAAATCGAATCGAATCTGATCTGAACCGGTAGTGTAGCAAATCGGGTTTGACTTTGGTTTGCTTGGTTCAGGGGTCAAACGACCTCCGATTTGGTCTAAACAAGTTTCGTTTGGTTCGTCTTCGCGAGACGAATCTTTTCGTATCCATGGAATAATTTTTCGGTATCTTACACTTTTTCGTTGCAAGGGTTTCGTCGCCAATTTTGCGATAAATTTTATGACGAACCAGCTTTTCGTCGCAAAATTTCACCAAATTTTTGTGAACACGCGGTTATCATTAGGGTTTATATGTTAAATTTTGCAACGAAACATGATTTTGTCACCAATTCTGCGATGAATTTAGCGACGAAACACCTTTTTCGTTGCAAATTTTCGTGGCCAGATTAGGGGTTATATGTTAAATTTAGCGACGAAATGAGTTTTGTTGCTAAATTCGTCGCCAAATTGGCGACGAAACCTCTATTTCATCGCAGATTTATGACGAAATATAATTTTGTCGCAAATTTGCTTTATTTTGCAATGGCATTTCCGACGAATTTTATTTGTTGCAAAATGAGCAACAAATATTTTCGTTGCTAACTTTGTTGGAAAATGATGACGAATCCATTTTTCATCGCAAAGTTCATTGTAAATTTATGACAAAAATAATTCATCCCTAATTTTTGTCGAAAAATTATCATTTTTTTGTAGTGACAACCGTCTCTCGGGATGTGACAATTGAGTAGTATCAAAGCATGATTTCGGAGTCCATTTTAGTTTCTTTTTTATTGTCGTTGGATTTTTAGTTTATCTAATGCCAATTTTATTGGTATCGGAACATGTTAAGTTGAGTCCTAGGTTGCAAAGTCTATATTATTTCGTTTGGATTTTCGTCGTATTTTGATTTACTTGATTTAGATTGTAAGATGAGACAGACAGTGGCATGAGCTCTCTAAGCATTGTAAGTAAAACTAACTTGTATATCTTATTCGTTTCTTAGAAATTTATAGTAGTAATATTAGCGGAGGATTTTTTATTTTATTATGGCCCTTGTACATCAGTATATTCATCAGTCGACATCAGTATCTCAGAGTTAGTTTCATTAGAGCGGAGGCAGACTGTGTCCCATTCAGCTACCCAGCCGGTCAGTGCAGAAATTCGGACACATTGATGCTATGACCAGAGTGGAGGCACAGCGGAACAAGAGATCGGTCATTCGAAGTATAATTTGAATTACTATGGTATGTCTGACGGTATAGTATGTAGATAGAAAATTTAGGGACCAAATTTTTTGTTAGTGGGGGAGAATGTTAGATACAAGAAATTTTGCTAGTGAGGGAGAATGTTAGATACAAGAAATTTTGCTAGTGAGGGAGAATGGAACTCTTCTTGTGAAGACGAAATAAACGAAATCGATTTGGGTCAAATTAGAGATTGGTTGGTTAGTGAATCAAACGAGTCAGTTTTGAACCAAATTGAACCAACTTGGTTTGATTCGTGATGGAAGAGGTTTTGACAAAATAAAAGGGGTGAGAAGATTTGTCTTGCGAAGACAAATTGAACAAAACTGGTTTAGGTCAAATCGGAGGTCGTTTGGTCATCGAACCAAGCAAACCAAAAGCAAAGATGGTTTGCTACAGTAGTAAGCCCGACCCGGGTTCAAGTAAATCGAGCTCCTTTCTTTTCCTCCCGGCCTAGCCCATGCGACCCAAGCCGAATCGAGCGCCGCAACTTCTTCCTCGCGCGCACGATGACCACGTTCGCCACCGCTGTTCTCACCGCTGATAGTCGAGTTTTTAGTTGTTTTTCTCGCGCTGACGAAGGCTATATAAGAGAGGGCTGAGGCCGAGGGTTCCATAGACGAGCTCAATTGCAAACCCTAGCGTTGTTGGGTTCCTTAGTGTGGAAATCGCAACCTCAAGGCTTTCCCCAATCACGATTTCTCCAGAGCACATGCGCCCTCCATCCTTCTTCTCCTCCATCAACGACGATGGCATAGCTGTCGACTTCATCCTCGAGCACAGGAGATAGATCGACACAGTTCACCTGGGAGAACTTCTCTGGCTCCCTCCGTCGGCGTGGAGGATCGACACAGTTCACCTGGGAGAACTTCTCCGGCTCCCTCCACCGGCGTTCCACGCATTTCGTGACCAGATTCGAAGAGCGCCTCAGGAAAGAGATCGGGATCGACATTGATGGCACCAAGATCGGTGAACTGGTCGAGCGAGCACGCGATGCAGTTAATAAGGGACGAATTACGGTCGATAGACTATGGCTGGAGTCGGTGACTTTGTTTTTGGAGTGGAACAAGTGGGAGAATTGGAAGGACATTAAGAAGTGGGAACCAAGACGCATTGGAGTGCTTCTTTTGTATGTTATTACTATTTCAGTTTCTTGCCGTAAGTTCTATGTGGCTTTAACTAGTGATATCAAGCATCAA
>NW_027430634.1:0-19240 GCF_044706935.1 Curcuma longa | reverse complement strand
AGTCATTTGATGAACCAAGTTGAAGTTTGCGGAAAAATCAAATTTTTTATGAGATTGGGACGTTCGCTCGTGCGTTTCACATTTGTACATAGTGATAAACGAGGTGGAAATCCCTTAGTTTTACTTTAATTTTGCACGTAAATTTACTCTCTTTTTTTATTTGATTACATATGAATCGAGTTGATGTAGTTTTGAAGTGGCAAACAGATACAAATGCTGGAGCGGAGCTTCGAGGAGGAAAACAAACTAGAGCCGGAGCGCAAGAGCGAACTGGCTAAGAAATTGCAGTTGCCACCGAGGCAGGTGGCGGTGTGGTTCCAGAACCGCCGAGCCCGGTGGAAGAATCAGCAGGTGGAGCGTGACTTCGATTGTCTCAAGGCCTCCTATGACGCACTCCTACTTGATCACGATGTCCTTGTTGAAGACAACGACCGGTTGCGTTCACAGGTGAACCTCCTCCCTCTCTATATCAGTTTCAATTTCCCATTTAAATTTTTTATTGATCAAGATATTTGGTAACTTGCTACAATGTCAAATTGTCAATACTTCTCCGTATTAAAAAATTTAACAGACCGAGTGTCACTACCCACGCACCATTCACGAAATACTATTAGCCTTATTTTTTTTAATCATATTCCTAGTTGTTATATGAGATCATTTTGGAGTGGCTCCATCCCTATTGGTCATAATAATGCCACCAAATTTCACTTGTTTTGTCAATTTATCCACTGTGTTTTATGACTTTCTCAATTGACAGGGCAGCTGCTCTGGTCGTTTTGTCTACATGTCAATTAGAAAATTTTAAAAGTCTACTCAAGTTCAGTTCGTTTATCAAACTGGATTAATTCAAACAGTTGAATTGTGAACTGAAGTCCAGTAGGGCCAGCTTGGTCAGGAACCTGCCCAAGTGGTGATGACAATATGATCCATTCAGATGAGTCGCCCCAACTGAGCGTGCTTCAGAATACGAAATCAAGAAAAATTACCTATCGTAATAATAAAACACATTCAAATTTAAAGTAAAAAAAGATTTATAGGAATTTTATATGTTTGATTGAACCTGAATCAAAAAGTCTTGGAATGAATAGGAAGATGAATTGTCACAAAGAGGAGAATCCGTAATTTACTCTCTGTATTGTCCCATTTCATTTTGTGTATCATGAACAGTAGTAATAATGATAATAATAAGGTGATATTCTATATTTTGTCTAATAGATCTTCTAGTTTTTATACTTTTGTCTTCAGTCATTATACTGCGCTAAATCAAATCCTGATTCCACTATTAATTCCTATGCAATCCTAATTCTTCAAAAAATTACTCTTCTGTAATTTGGACCCTCTCGATTAGAGGGATGAAACATCATACTGGAGTTGACCTCTTGCTACAGGACGGTTGGTTGTTGAAAAACGACTGGATTTTTAGCTTGAACTGCTAATTGTGATAATCTAACCTTTGATTTTATCCACTCAATAGTTGAATCTTGCAGGTGAATTTATTGCTACAAAAGCTGCAAGCAAACGAACAGGGAGCAAAATCTGGAGTCACTAGTCTCATTCCAGATGATCAGGCTGCGTCTAGTGGTAATGTAATGGACCTGAAGCTGAACCTGAACATTCAGCAGAAGGTGGACGACCTGCTGAGCACGGGAAGCGGCAGAAATGCGGCGGCCAAAGTAGATGCTCATCACTTGGTAGCGGACGGCCGGGAGCCTTTAATTCTCCCGGAGAGCTACAGAGTGTGTAACAATGGCATCCTTTCTGATCAGGACGACATGAGCGATGAGGGCTGCAACTACTACTCCAGCAGTGTCTTTTCAGAATATCAGAAGCAGCAGCAGGAGGAAGCCCATCTGGAGCAATGGTTGTGGATGAAAGCATTCTCCTCCCTTGATAATTAAGTTGGAAATTGAATGATCCAAAGCATGGTTCCTTCCTGCTGCTGCTTCATCTTCTTCACGTATGTTTATTATGTTTGCGAGTCAATCGTGTTATTGGACGTGTAGTAGGCGTAAATGTAGTTTGCTTGGGGATCATAATTCATAAGACTGATTTACTTCCTCTGTTTATTGTCTATCCTATTAAATTTGGTTTGCAATATATGCCATGTCCCAAGTCAAACATGAACATAGCCCTATATCTACACGAATAGGATAATGTTTGTTTTCATGCCTGGATTTCATCTCGTGTTCAAGGATAATGTTATCAGATCCCACCTTGAATCATGTCCGTTTCTTTTTCCAAACTTCAGTTCAGAATATGGAAAATTCTAACTGCAATAAGCCTTGTCAGCAAAAAAATAGTCATAGAAACGAACACTTTTAATTTGTCTCCTCGTCTATTTTCTTATATAAAATTTTGGATAATCTCCACACTAGAGTTGGTCAGTTCTGCATTGTATCGTTTTGAATTAGATTAATTTAGACTTTGGATATATGGAATTGAACCTGGAAAAGGATAGATGCAGATGGCTTTCAGAATAGCCAACGCACGTAAGGGCAAGAACAAATCAGATAAGGCCTACAAGTTTTAGAATTTATTCGCATCGCGTCATGAGAGAAAGATTCACAATAAACTGGCTTATCGTTCTCCTATTGATCTCGGACTGCAATTTCAGTTCCGTGGTGTGACTAGTGTGCCTTTCATAGAAAGAGGAGAGGGAGAAAAAATGAAAGGGAAGTTGTAAAGATGTTAAATAGAACTACACAGCAAAATTTAAGTTTCAAAATGAATAAAGTTTATCTATAACTTGTTGCGTGCTGATTCACAATTCAATTTGAAGCCATTTTTCTGCGAAAAGAGAGTAGCATATTGTGCCATCTCTATCTTAGTCATATATTGGAATTGGATTAGGCTTAATCCTTCTACCTCTTGCCATAATCACTTTGAAAGAGGGTGACGACTGACGAATAGAGTAGATAAGATTAAAAAAAAAAGCTTCGTTCCATAAAGTGACAACTTAACAAGTTGGGGAGAAAAGATAGATTCTGCACAATTTACGTGATGTTTAGGTACTATTTTTCCTAATAATTTATGATTGAAATCATAGCCATATTAATGGTTTTTTAATTATTGTTATATTAAAGGGGAGTTTTGGCGCAATACTAAAATTACTGTTGTGTGATCTAGAAGTCACCGGCGTCTTAGAAAAAAGTTTCTTGCAAAATAGCATAAGACTGCATAATAGACCTTTGTTCGGAATCCCACATTGACAAAAATTTCATATACCGGACTATCCTTTATTATTATATTTGACGACTTAGACTTCACCTTTTACTACAATTGACCGTATATGCATTCTGAGATCACATGAGCCCATTATTTTATAATAGTATTTGCATTGCAATATTAGGTCAAGAGAAACAATTAGAATGGTTTCATCTATATGGTTTTATGGAAACAACTTCAATCCTAAGCTGAGGTTCTTTGAAATTTAATACAGCTACAAGTAGTATTGAGCAGGTTAACGACCAGGAAGTGGATACTGAAAAATTAAACTTAATGCTGCAGCACAATGATCATAACTGGAATACATAGGAAAAAGCTAAACAATACAAAAGGAATGGCTTTAGTTAATCAATAATCAGAGAATATAAATATTTAGGAGGAAATAGTAGGCTGCTTGATTGAGATGTAATAAATTATACGAGGGTGTTTAGACCAGCAGTCTTGTCCAACCAAACATGGACACAAATCATCATGCACAAAACAAGTGTTATTTTCCTTTCATTGAGCAATCATATCACAAATCAAAATTGATAAGAACATATCTAGGACAAAGGGTGATGGTGAAATCTTCTCAATACAAAGGATTGTTAGTGGTGCCACCGCACACAATTATGTGATGGAATCTCTTACCAACCTGCATTTAGTCTTTCCTTTCCCCTGTGGAACTATCTATGGAGGCCATCTGGAAAATTTTCCTTTCGGTTGAAATGTCAAAACCTTGAGTAATCCTCAAGTTCAGCACGTATGTTTGCTTACAAAAGAGTACAAGATAAACTATCTGATCAATCTAAACCAAGCACATAGCTATTGAATCTTGCACTAATGAAGACCTGACAAATTCAACAGCCAGATACAATTCTTTGTCACTTATATAAATCTGCACACTGTATAGGAATATAATTCCTGTTTGTACAGTTACAGTAGTTTTGGAACTTGGCCTTTCTAAAGCATAATATTTACAACAAAATCTCTAATGATGGTGGCATATTTACATTGTGTTCACGTTATTGACAAGCATATGTACATCAGGCGATGGCAAAAATAAGGTGATATTTACAGAAAAAAATAATGAAATAATAAGAACATGCCCTACAAAATAGTTTGAACATTCGCGAGGTCACAACGCATATATTAACTTCTCTAATTCCCTTTTCCATTGTAAAAATCACATTCCCTCTCAATATGGCACGGAACAATGTTATCCAGCTGCAGTATACAATTATAAACTTTGTCCATTACCCCAGAGAATGTTTCGGCCTTCAGAAGGTTGTAAAGCCTCAAGACAAAATAAACTTCTCAATAACCTTCCTTGAATTTGTAAGAAACAGTTTCCTTCCAAGATATCACCAAACAAATGTTATCCAGTGGGAACTTATTCACCAAGACAGCACCATTGCTTCATAATTCTATTACTCATATTAAAATTTTGTCATATGCATTTTTTCTTTTTTTTGCTTTTTGTAAGTTTATTCTCACACCTCATTAGGCCAAGTTGTCAATTAGTATTTACAGTCAGATGCTTCAAAGAGAAGAAAGCCATTCCTCCATACGCTTATTGCCATCTGCATCAATAAAAGTAAAAGCAGGTCAACAAATAGCGCATGGAATATTATTTAAGAGATTTTCTTGTATGCATCCAAAAGAAGGAAAGGAAGTTGCTGCCAGGAAGCAAATTTCAATAACTAGTGGGAGTAGCAAAATTTAACTGCCTCTGGGCAACAAGAAAAGAATTGTTCCCGTTTCCAACCAAACTTCAACCAAGATTGAGTACATATCTACAGTGCGCCTTCACACATTTATCTAGCAAAGTAAAGAATAATGACCAGGGAAAACAAATTTAATTTTCTACATCTATAGAGTAACAAAAATGAGGATCTATGAATACCACTATTTTCTCCATTGTAAAAGTGGGTAGTCTGGCTCTCTGTCAAACTCATGTGTGAATACCAATACTCCTAAACTGTCTAGACTACATGTACATGTGTCTCAACTGCTTAAATGATACAATTGACTGTTGAGCCTAACAACTATCTGAAATGTTTAAGTTCAAGTTACTCATAGTTCACTCACTCATCTAAGCTCATCAAGTTTCTTCATCAGGCAACAACTTACCATATAAGACTAAAGCATGGTGTTACAACACGAATATGAGAATTCACAAGGTTATTTATAGCATATAAACAATCTCAAGACCCCAACTTCAACAAGAAAACTAAAGCCAACAAGGGATTTGAAAAAACCAAGCTAAAACCTAGGAATACTACCTAACCAATCCTAATTGGGGCCTTTGGTTGGTCAAATCATGCAATAACACTAGTAAGCTAGGAGAGTTATGCAAGTGAACCAAACAATGACATTTTCAAGAGTGCAATAATACATATCAAAACATAAGAAGATAAAAATGAGCATGCTAAACTATATGGTGATAGAGTTGAAAATAGTCATCTTATAGTCAAGGTACATATGCAACAATCACAATTGCATACAAAGTACACTTACATTCCTCGAGCTAAAAGAAAAATCTTATAAAACCACGTAGGGAACGAGCTGACATCTTAATGAGTTACAACATTAGATGGTTAAGAAACAAGAGATACCAAAAAAAAGTCTCTGAAATGGATATGTGAGATTACAAGAAAAAATGAAACGAAACAAATACAATTATCAGAGAGTAATTTGGTAGGTATAGCTCCAACAAAGAGTCAAGTGATTTATCATGCATAGTGTCAGTCCCACTTTCATCCTGGAAACTGAGCTTCATGCAATTAAAAGCATGAATTTATCCTGGGAAGGAGTTGGAAAGACCCAAGTAGAAACAGACAATTTCATGGCCAGCGAGATATTAAATGGCAACCTAGAGCCATCAGAAGCCTACAAAAACTCAGGGGAGCGGCTGTCTAAAATTTTGGCGGGGACTAACAGGTGCATAAAGCTCATTAAAGCATGGAAGGGAATTACATAGTTGATGTTCTAGCAAAAGAAAGCCCTGAGGAAGAATTATGCTCATATGCATTTCAATATGCGGCTTAGTGTTTTTCATGACATACTATATTTCTCTGGCAGTCTTCCTGATGGAATGCGATGTAATTTTTTGCTTATTTAATAAAGCCCTTATGGCAGTCCTTTCAACAAAAGAAAAAAAAGATATCCTCTGCTTCTTGCCATATTATATCAAGCTGTAACTAAAGATATACCAACAGCTGCATGTTTGGCTTTCAGAATTAACATAATTAGGGAAAGTAGAATAAAATGGCGAACATAATGTGGTACAAAGGAAAATTGAAACAATCAGTCATAATGTGGCAAAAAGGTAAAATCAAACTTTGGTGAGTAGATGAAACACATGGATGCAAGGAGGTTGAATCTCAAACCTGCAGACTACTTTAAGCTACATATACAAAAGAGACATATATACCAAAGAAGACAAAAACTAATTTTTCTTACCTGATAGATCATCATCCATATGACTGACTGCTCCTAGGACATGAGTTCTGGAGTTTTTTGCCTGCTCATTGCGTCCACGACCATAACACCGCACCAAAACTGCGAAACTGTTCTCTGCTTCTGAATCGCTCACAAATTCAGGGCCATGAGGTTCAGACCACCCAATAGACCAATCAGAATCATCAGACTCCGACCCTGACATGCATCCACCATCTGAGGACACGAGAACGATGTCGTATTCCTTGTCTATCCGCCTTTCTTTGCGGTTTTGCAAGTTTTTCTTATTTCTTCTCCAGTTTGACCTTGTCCTGTGTCCATTAGCAGGCAGAAACTTCGAGTAATCCGTTTCCTTGAATCCTGAAGGGAAATCAGGAGGTATGACTGTCGAATTGGCGGATTCATGATCCTTCCTGCCCCAAATCCAGATAGAGAAACGTGGGAAAGCCATAGTATTTATCCTCCGGAGAGAAAACACTGACTTCTGGGATCACACCACTAATCTTATTCTCAAAACGATCTCACACTAAGAAATGACTGAGATAAGAATATCCCACGAATCTGCCGAAAGAACTTCAAACTATCAAATCCACTGCCCAAATAATAACTTTCCTAAAACAGAATTAAACTCGTCCTTTCTAGCAAAGTCAATCGTATGCTCAGCAAATAATAAACGAAAAATATTAGCTTTCATTCGAACTCCCCCGACGAGAGCAATCACAATCATCACTCCAAAGTAATGAAGGCCACAAAACAATACCAATCAGAAGAAATATACTTGTGAATCACAATAAGCCTTTCAGCAAAGTCCAAGAAATCAAATAACTTGGAGAAGCAACACGAAATTGAATATCTTCCACCCTGAACTCCCACAAATTCGCAAGAGAAGCGTCAAGGATGAGAAATCCATCTGTTTTCTTAAAAGGAAAAAATAAAATCTTTTGCCTGATGATTTAGATTCTAAAATTGAACGAGAGTTCCACAGCTGACGCCTTGCACGCGTCCGGCGGTCCTCAGGCCATCGGCAGATGAGATTGGAGGCGTAGGAGAGATAGAGAGAGAGAGAGGTACGGCGGAAACAAGCGGCGAATAGTCATCGCAGCCGTCTTCGTCCCCGAGTTTATAGCGCTCTGAGCGTCCGACCGAAGCTTCAAGATCCACAACACGCGATCGACGAGCCAGATCTACTAGCCAATTATCCTGACGGTCTCCAGGTCGGCCACGCGTCTTGCGGCGATCGCGAGACCCTCCCGGGTGAATCGGCTCTCCAGGAAGCGTGGCGCATACAAGCTCCTATGCGATGACGATTCGCCAACCGTCCGATTTGAGGATTGACGGTGGATCCAACATCATTCAACAGGAGACACAAGTTCCAGTGGGTCCCACGGGGTGGTGTAAACGGACGGCCAGCTGTTCCCAGTCCAATCATTGCCGAATTTTTTCTCTGCAAGCAACTGCCACGTGCCAATCGTGACTCATGCCTAATCCAAAACCAACGTAACGTAGATTAGCACTTCATTCATAATTCATAATCTCGATATTGAAAACACTGGAGAAGGTTTCCTTTGTTTATTGACGAGAACAAACAGACGTAAAGATTCCAACGTATTCGAGTTCAATTCCTTCACTTCTTGACCTTTTGAAAGATTAAAGCAAAGTAGAATTTTTCTTCCTTTTACATTTGCAAAGGAAACCCATAAAGCTAGAGATGGGAGCCAACCACCACAGGAGTTTCCGCCTTGATTCCTAGGTTCCACATTGCTCCGTCGCTCAAGAAGTGCTACGGAATCGCATTGCAGACTGCCTGTCTCCGGGTACGCCATGGATATTGGCCCAGTGGAGTTTTCCCCTGAGCAGGAGATTTTCTCTTTCCCTCTGAGAAGCAATTCTGAAGCTTGAGGTACATCAGCTTTCTATTTGGATTCATATCTAACTCTTAATTCTTCATGCGACCTCATGGTCCTAAGAATTACTGCCCCAAATAGATGGACCAATAAGCTGTTCCCGTCAAGAACTCCGCTGGGCGCACACGTCACTTCCTCAGATGCACTATGCGGGAAAATGGTTGAAACTAGCTTCTGATCGCCGGAGACCTGCAATCACAGACACCGTGAGATGGCTGGCCGGCGGGACCGGCGAGACCACTCCGATGCTTAAGTCAGCGACAGCAGGAGAGTAAAATGAGAGTAGAAGTAGTAAGCCAGTGACCAGAACATACCTCGCCCCTTCACAGGGGGTCGCCTTATATAAGGAAGAGGAGATCCGTACCCTGAGCACAGCAAGGTGAACCTCACTGTGCGGGTACTTTCTGTACGGGAGAGGAGTGGTGCCTTTAATGTTGGGGGCACACCGTTGTCAGAGGTGTACGTCCGGCGGCGCGTCGCCATACCTCGTGGCATGCTTGTCCGTTGGAGCGGTCCTAGGACAAGGAATGGAGTGGTCAGTGGTAGGGCGTACGACTCGGCCCCGACTCCCTGGGTCGAATCGGAGATGCTGCCCAGTCAGGGGTGCTACGGAGTCGGGCTATCCGGGAATCGGTGAGTCGGGTGTGCCACCCACTCGGATTATCTGGGAGTCGGCCCGGTGATATTATTCTTCTCCTCGGTGGGCCCACCATGCTGTCGGGCTTGGGCGGAGACTCTCGGGGCGGTTACCTGGGAACCCGGATCCGGGTCCTAGTGCTTCTGCCGACTATCCCCGGATGGTTGACTCGACTCGGCCACGTCTCTCAGTCGGGTCCGGACCTATATCCTTACGACCGTAACACCAGCCTTCCCGCTAGTCTAGTCGAAGGAGACGTGTGTTCGACTGACTAGACCGAGTCCGAGTCGAGTTACGCCGTTTGATATTCCTGCGCCAAACTGCCAGTGAAGGGCTGCCACGTGTCGGGTGGACATTGGATGACTCGGTCGGCGCACGTGATCGGCATGGGGTGCTTTACTGCGGCGGGGTGTCCGATGGGACAGCCGAATCATCGCCATAATTGCGCCGTATCACGCCTCGGAAACCTGCGTCATCGGACGGCCGCCAGGAGATCCCGCCTTTTTTCGACTGTCTGATCGGACGGCTGAGCTTCGCCAGGGTTTGGTATAAGTAGGGGAGGGATTGGCGCACAGCGCCTTTCCTCGCCGTCTTCATCTCCTTCTCTGCGTTCTCTCTGGTTTTCTTCTCGCTGCCGCTTCCTTTACTGCCTCAAGTAAGCTTTCTTCTCTCGCTGAGTCCCTTTTTCCTTCCTTAGCAGCGTCGTCCTAGGTCCTTTCTGGTATCCATGGCTTCTGAGGGGTCTGTGCCGTCAATGGACGCACCGTCCGCGAGTGTTCCGTCGACGGAGACACCGCCTGAGGGTGTTCCGCCCACCGGTCCTTGGTACGAGTCCGAAGTCACCAAGTTTACCGAGAGAACCCGCTCGAAGATGCGTCTGAAGTACGAAATCCCGAGTGAGTATAGGATAGAGGTTCCCGAGCCCCACCATCGTCTCCACACTCCCCCACCCGGGTACGCCACCTTCTTCTATGGTCAGCTAGAGGGGGGACTTCGATTCCCGATTCCTGCCTTTTTTCAAGAAGTGGCCGAGTACTTCCAGCTTCCACTGAACCAACTTGCCCCGAATTCTTTCCGACTCCTTTGTGGAGTCGTCTTAGTCTTCCGCATGTACCGAATCCCCTTAGACCCCGCAGTATTCCACTTTTTCTTTTATCCGAAGAAGATGAAGAAAGAGGGCGTCTTCTTCTTCAACTCGAGACCAGGCCTCCCTTTCCTGATCGGGTATCCTTCTTCCAACAAGGGGTGGCACCCCCAATTCTTCTACATCTCCCCCCCGAGTCCGTTCGAATTCCCGACTGAATGGCAGGACGAGCTCTCGGCCTTGCCCGTCTTGAAGCCGTACAAGAAGAACAAGGTCTACCAAGACGCCTATGAGGTGCTGAAGGGCCTTCAATTTGATGTTACCAAGCTAGTCGGGGAGGAAGGGCTTCTCTTCCGGGCCGGCCTGAGTCCTGTCGCTGCCGAGCTCTCGACAGAACTCGGTAAGTTATTTATTTACTCGGACTTCTGTAATGACTAACTTAGTTTCCTTTTCTTCTTTGGCAGACGACATTTGGATGGATGCTTCAACGAACAAGTGCCTGAAATGGACTCGGGCGCACTTGGAGGCGTTGGTCACCCCCAAGAGGCCGACTGCTGCGGAGCCAGCCGGGACTTCTGCTGCTCCCGAGCCCGAGTTGGTGGAGCCGCTGGCGACGGTGAGACCTGAAGGGGAGGGTCATCTTCCCGTACCCGCTGGACCCGAGTCCGACACTCGGGAAGAGGTGCCCGTGCCTGCGGAGCCGAGGGCCGTGCCTCCTTCGGCCAGCAAGGGGAGGGAGACGGCGGAGGGGGAAGGTCGATCAAAGAAGTCCTCCTCTTCCCACTCCAAGAAGAAGCATCATCGCTCCAGCTCGTCCGACCGCGAAGGGAAACGGTCGAAGAAATCTAGTCCAATCCGCCGCGAGGAGAAACGGCTCAGAAAGTCCAAGGCGTCCAAGGGGCATCTCCCCGCCTCCAGTGATGCTGGCGCGAGTGTGCCCGACCGAGGCCAGGAGACCACCTCCCTGGTACCGCCGACTCCGATTGAGACGATGGTCGTGGAGTCGGACGCAGTCGTGGCGCCAACCACTTCTGCGGGAGCGATGCCGACGCTGTCCGACCCGGCTCTGTCTGCCGAAGCGGCCGGGATGACCACGGCTCCCCAAGGTGAGGAGGCAACTGGGGGAGTGCTACCCCCGACCGGAGGATCTTCCTCGAGAGCGGCAATGCCGACCAGCTCGGGGTCGGCTGGCTCGGGACTCGGGCGCCCGTCGACGGCCGGAGCCGACTTCTACACTCTGCCGCTGACCCGGGTGGCCGCCGACGAGCCCTTTAACCCGGCGGAGGTGCGGGATCTGATGACCCGGGTCCGTGCGATCCGGAACAGCGACTCCTTCCGGGGGATAAATACCTCCGAGTTGAGCTATCGCGGGAATTTCCACATTTTGCGGGTGAGTGTCTCTTCTTTTCCTTAGACTGTCGTTTTCTCGTACCCCGTTGTCACTAGCCGACTGTCTTATGCAGATATGGGTTGAACACATGGAGATGCACACCCGATTCCTCTATCTGAACAGCCAAGTCAAAGCGATTGACCAGCAGTTGCAAGCCGTAAAGGATCAGGGTGTCGCTCGCGAGCAGGCGCTGACTGAGGCGAAGGCAGCTGCGACCAAGAGCGCGGAAGAGGCCGCCCAATACCGAGCCGAATTGCTGAAGGCTCAGGAGAAGGCAGAGGCCTTTGAGCAGGAGACTGCCTCGGCTCGGGCTAAAGAGCAAGAGGATCTGAGGCTGACCCGAGAGCAACTGATTCAAAGGGGCAAGGAGCTGTCTCGGGCGCTCGAGGAGTCGGCCACCTGGAAGAAGCGGGCGGAGGACTTGGCCGCGGAGAAGAAAGCGGTAGAGGACGAGTTCGCCGCTTACAAGGAGAAGGAGCCCGAGCGGGTAAAGGCAGCTCAAGAGGCCTGGCTGTCGTCTCGGGAATACTTTGACCAATATCAGGAGAAGACGGCCCGGATGTTAGAGTACGGCTTCGACGGGGCGCTGAATCAGGTGCACGAGGCGGGCCTGTTCCCGGAAGGGACCTCGCTGGAGTTCCTCGACATCGAGAAAGTATGGGCGGCGCTGCCGGAAGAAGATAGAAGGGGCCGCTAGGCTATGTACTTCCCACTCGGGGCTTTTTGCACCTCTCCTTTCCAGGCTTTTTGTACTTCTCTTTTTGTATTTCTCTTTCCTTTGGAAGTTGAATGAAAGTCTCTTCTGCATTGTCCTCTGCTGAGTATTCGTGTTGAATTTTGAATTTGACATTTTTGAGGTACTAAGTCAATCCCGAATGCCTCTGAGTCGAGAAACAGGTCCGAGGTCCAGACTATGTCCGAGTCGGGAGAGTTTGAACCCTTAGAAGGGCAATTGCTGAAGGAGCAGGTCCGAGACCTGAATGCTCGATCCCGACTATGTCCGAGTCGGGAGAGTTTGGACCCTGAGAAGGGCAATTGCTGAAGGAGCAGGTCCGAGACCTGATTGCTCGATCCCGACTATGTCCGAGTCGGGAGAGTTTGGACCCTGAGAAGGGCAATTGCTGAAGGAGCAGGTCCGAGACCTGAATGCTCGATCCCGACTATGTCCGAGTCGGGAGAGTTTGGACCCTGAGAAGGGCAATTGCTGAAGGAGCAGGTCCGAGACCTGAATGCTCGATCCCGACTATGTCCGAGTCGGGAGAGTTTGGACCCTGAGAAGGGCAATTGCTGAAGGAGCAGGTCCGAGACCTGAATGCTCGATCCCGACTATGTCCGAGTCGGGAGAGTTTGGACCCTGAGAAGGGCAATTGCTGAAGGAGCAGGTCCGAGACCTGAATGCTCGATCCCGACTATGTCCGAGTCGGGAGAGTTTGGAACCTTGACAAGTTGAGTGACGCCTGAAAAAGTCATTTCATTATCAGCTTCTGATTACAGCCAAGGCTACAGGTGATCATGAGAAGGAAAAACTTCCGCTTTAGTGGCTAAGTCCGGTAAGGTTGAAGGTGAGTGGAGCTCCAAGGTCGCACCAACTCTTTCCCGGCCGAGTCCGCTAGGTAGTACGCGCCTGAGCTGGTCTTCTTGACTACCCGATAGGGGCCTTCCCAGGGGGGTTCTAGTTTGCCGACGACTTCTCCGACAGGCTTGACCTTCTTCCAAACTAAGTCTCCCACTTGAAAGGCTCGAGGGATGACTCGCCGATTGTAAGTACTGCACATGCGCTGTCGGTAAGCGGTCAACCGAGCGGCTGCTTGGTCCCGGGTCTCGGATATGAGATCCAGCTCCATGAGTCGCTTGCCGTCGTTGTCGGCGCCATAGTGCTGTCGACGGTCCGACTCGACTCCTACCTCCATGGGCACTACGGCTTCCCCCCCATATACCAAGTGGAA
Organism: Curcuma longa; assembly: GCF_044706935.1. Taxonomy (NCBI): domain Eukaryota; kingdom Viridiplantae; phylum Streptophyta; class Magnoliopsida; order Zingiberales; family Zingiberaceae; genus Curcuma; species Curcuma longa. Next base: position 5,613 of record NW_027430634.1, on the reverse strand, counting down.
CGGGGTAAGCCCAGTGCTTTCTTTCGGAGTGGTGCGGTACGCCCAGAGGACGCAAGGTAGCTCCTCCACCCAACTGCCGCCTTCGTGGTCCAGCTTAGTCTTCAGCCCTCGCACTATTTCCCGATTGACGACTTCGGTCTGGCCGTTGCTTTGCGGATAAGCCACCGAAGTGAAGGCTTGCTGGATGCCGAGTCCTTTGCACCATTCCTGGATCTTTCTGCCTTGAAACTGCCGCCCGTTGTCTGAGACGAGCCGCTGCGGGATGCCGTATCGGCACACGATGTTCTTCCATAGGAATTTGAGCACCGCTTCCTCAGTGATTCGGGCCAAGGCTTCAGCTTCCACCCACTTCGAGAAGTAGTCGACTGCCACTAACAAGAACTTCTTCCGTTGAGGTCCGATCGGGAAGGGCCCGACTATATCCATCCCCCATTGGTCGAATGGGCACGAAGTGGTGGCCGTCTTCAATTGCTGCGTTGGTTGTCTCTGGAACGGCTGGTACTTTTGGCAGTGGAGGCAAGTGGACACCAATTTCGCCGCGTCCGCCTGGAGAGTCGGCCAAAAGTACCCGGCTAGGAGGACCTTCCGGGCCAGGGATCGTCCTCCCGCATGATTACCGCAACATCCCTGGTGGGCCTCCTTCAATACATACTCGGCGTCTTCGGGACCGAGACACTTGAGTAATGGCCGAGAGAAGGATCGGCGGTACAATTGCTCTCCTATCAGCGTGAATCGGGTGGCGCGTCTTTTGAGGAGGCGGGCTTGCTCGGGATCGCCAGGTACTTCACCGGTTTGGAGGAAAGTGAGTATCGGCTTCCTCCAGTCGTCCGGCTCGGTCGTTCTGGGAGGTTGATCTATCTGAGCTATCCAAGCCACTTGCGTGATCGGCTTCTCTTCCGTCCATTCGGTGACTGAGCTCGCCAACTTGGCTAGCTCGTCAGCCTTGCTGTTCTCGCCTCGGGGGATCTTGCTGAGAGTGACCTCCTTGAACTCCATCTTCAACTTTGCAAAGACCTCCGCGTAGCGACGGAGCCGCTCATTCTTGATCTCGTAGTTCCCCTCGACTTGCTGGGACACCAGCTGGGAGTCCGAGAGGAGCTGCACTCGGGAAGCTCCAACTCTTTTGGCTGCCCGCAAACCCGTGAGAACTGCCTCGTACTCGGCCTCGTTGTTTGAGGCCCTGAAACCCAACCTTACAGCCAGCCGTATTTCCTCACCTTGTGGAGAGACCAAGACCACTCCGACTCCACTTCCTTGCTTGTTGGCCGCACCGTCGACATATGCTTTCCATTCTTCGTCGGCTTCGCCTTGGTGTGCTTCCGCTAGGAAATCCGCCAACGCCTGCGCTTTGATGGCCACGCGAGGCTGGTAGCGAATGTCGTATTGGCTGAGCTCCATGGTCCATTTCGCCAGGCGTCCCGAGAACTCGGGCTGAGTAAGCACTCTCCCCAAGTTGCTGTTGGTCAAGACCGTCACCGGGTGAGAAAGGAAGTAAGGTCGAAGCCGCCGAGTCGACAAGACTACCGTCCAGGCCAGCTTTTCCAAGCTGGTGTATCGGGTCTCGGCGTCCTTCAACAGCCGACTGAAGAAATATACCGGTTGCTGGCCCTGCTCTTCCTCCTTTACTAGCACCGAGCTGACTGCCGCCTCGGTGGTAGAAAGGTACATCAGTAGCGGTTCGCCCGGGAGCGCCTTTGCTAGTCGGGGAAGCTGGGTTAAATAAGCCTTCAATTCTTCCAGGGCCCGGTCGCAGTCGGCGTTCCACTGAAACTTCTGAGCCTTTCGGAGAACCTTGAAAAAGGGTAGACTTCGCCCCGCCGAGTGAGAGATGAACCGAGACAAAGCCATGATTCGCCCGACCAGCTTCTGAGCTTCTCTTAGGTTTCGGGGAGGGGCCATCTGAGCTAAGGCTTGTAATTTTTCCGGATTGGCTTCAATTCCTTTCTCGGTGACTATGTAACCGAGAAACTTCCCGGCTCGAACACCGAAGAGACACTTAGCCGGGTTCAGTTTGAGCCCGAATTGCCTCAAGGTGCTGCAAGTTTCCTCGATGTCAGCTATAAGAGAATCTGCCCGAGCCGACTTGATTAGGATGTCGTCGACGTAGACTTCAATGTTTCTTCCTTGTTGTTTTTGGAATACCCGATCCATCAGGCGTTGGTAAGTGGCCCCTGCATTCTTTAACCCGAATGGCATAACAGTGTAGCAGAAAGTGCCGTCGGCTGTTATAAAGCTAACTTTGTCCTGGTCGGTTACATCAAGTGGAATTTGGTGGTAGCCTTGATAGGCATCCAACATACATATGTATTCGAACCCTGCCGTGGAATCCACTAACTGGTCTATGCGGGGCAGGGGGTAGCAGTCTTTTGGGCACGCCTTGTTGAGATCCCGGAAGTCGACGCACACCCGCCATTTGTTGTTAGGCTTCGGGACGAGCACCACGTTGGACAACCAGGTCGGGAAGTGCACTTCCTTGATGTGTCCCGCCTTCAGGAGCTTTTGCACCTCTTCCCGGATGACTCGGTTCTGCTCGGGCCCGAAGTGCCTCCTCTTCTGCTTCACGGGCCGACTGTCGGGCAGGACGTTGAGTCGGTGAACCGCGATGGAGGGAGGGACGCCCGTGAGATCTTCAGTACTCCAGGCGAAGACATCTTGATTCCGAAGAAGGCAAGCCCCGAGACTCTCCTTCAGTTCGGGCGGCAAATCGGCAGCTATCTGGACCACCGTGTCGGCGCGGTCGGGGCAGACTTGCAGAGTTTCCTTCTCTTCGAGGTTGGTCATGGAGGGGGCCTCTTGCACCGAATGAATTCCGCTGTCTTGCACCTTGCGATTCTTCCTGGCTTCCGTCCGGACCATGTCCACATAGCACTTCCGGGAGGCCAGCTGATCTCCTCGGGCTTCCCCGACTTGATCACCCACCGGGAACTTCATCTTCTGATGATATGTGGAGACCACCGCCGAGAAGGCGCTGAGAGTTGGCCTTCCCAAGATAACGTTGTAGACTGACGGCGCGTCTACTATGGTGAACGGAACGCGCCGAGTCCTCTTCAATGGTTCTTCTCCCAGAGAGATAGCGAGGGTGATCTGTCCGAGTGGCCGCACTTCGTTCCCCGTGAACCCGAACAGGGAAGTGGTCATCGGCAGCAGGTCGGCCTTGTCGATCTGCATCTGCGCAAAAGCTTTCATGAAAATGATATTTACCGAGCTGCCTGTGTCGACGAAGACTCGGGCGACGTTATAGTTGGCGATGGTGGCATGCACGACCAAGGCATCGTCGTGCGGCGTCTCTACGCCATCTAAATCTTGAGGACCGAATCCGATGATTGGCCCTTCTTCTCGGGGTCCTTTACCGACACCACAGACTTCCAGCTGTCGGCTGTGGGCTTTCCGGGCTCGGTGGGAGTCGCCATCAGTTGCTCCTCCGGTGATCATGAGAATGTTTCCTCGGGCGGCATTATTCTGGTTGTGGGCGGGAGAGTCTTCACGGTGGTGGGGCCTCGGCTCTCGGGGAGCTTCTCCTCTGGGAGCCTGTTCCCCCCGCCTCGGCGATCGGTCTCGGTGGTGCGTGGGCCGAGGGGAAGGAGGTCGTGGTCTGGAACCAGCTCGCCCAGCGACGGGTCTTCCTTGTCTCGGGTTGGGAGACCTCTGCGTCCACTGGTCGGCGGCCAGGCGCAGCTCTCGGGCGTACTGGTGGCATTCATTGGTGTCATGGCTTTTCGATTGATGGTAGGCGCAGAACTTAGGCGCCCATCTAGAGGTGCCGGCAGGGGGGCTGGGCTGATTAGCCACCTCATGAATGGTTCGCTGGTGATGCTTAGTCGGCGTCGAAGTTCGGTCCAAGTCAGGCCTATGTAACAGCTGAGGAGCCGACTTTCTCTCGGCTCGGGAAGCCGATGGAGCATTTCGATGAGAAGCACTGCCATGGCCGGGTTCGGCCTCTCGGCGCCGGGCGGCTTGGGCTTCCTCCACGTGGATGTACTTGTCGGCCCGGCTGAGCAGTACATCGAAGTTCTCGGGAGGTCTTTTAATTATTGACCGGAAGAAGTCACCTTCGGTCAAGCCCTGGGAAAAGGCGTTTACCAGGACGTCTGAGGAGGCGGCTGGCACCTCTTGCGCGACTTGGTTGAAGCGGTGGACAAACTCCTTCAGAGACTCCCGGGTCTTTTGCTTGGTGGCGAAGAGGTCCATGATAGTCTTGCGGTACGTTTTGCTGGTGGCAAAGTGCCGCAAGAAAGCGCCTTTGAAGTCGGCGAAGGACCGGATGGAGGATTGTGGCAGCCGATTGAACCACCTCAGTGCGGATCCGGCCAAGGTGGTCAAGAAGACCCGACACTTGATGGCATCCGTGTATCGGTGCAGCAGGGCGGCGTTCTCGAACCGGCCCAAATGGTCTTCCGGGTCGGTGTTCCCAGTGTATTCGGGAAACTGCGGCATCCGGAACTGACGAGGCACTTCTTCGTCTAGGATTCGGCGGGTGAAGGGCGAGCTCTCTAGACTTCTCCCCTCGCCCGTCTCCAGCCCTTTCCCCCGGATAGGGTCTCTGCTCGGTGTCTGCTCTGCCGCCGATTCCACAGAAGCCTCGTATTCGTCATCTTCCCCTTGGGGCCTCCGGGCGGGAGCTCTCGGGCCTTCGGGCGGATTTCGCGGCTGTCTAGTAGCAGCTGGAGGGAGCTCCTCAATCCGAGTGGGCACTCGGGAAGTCTGAGCACCGCCTTCGTGTTGACTTCGAGTGACGGCGAGGACCGCCGTCGCTATCCTTCGATCCAGTTCTTCTTGTGTGATGGTAATGAGCTGAGGCTGCGACTGTTCACCCATGACTATGTCTTGATTCGGGACTTGTCGTGTTCCCACAGACGGCGCCAAAATATGTTCCCGTCAAGAACTCCGCTGGGCGCACACGTCACTTCCTCAGATGCAATATGCGGGAAAATGGTTGAAACTAGCTTCTGATCGCCGGAGACCTGCAATCACAGACACCGTGAGATGGCTGGCCGGCGGGACCGGCGAGACCACTCCGATGCTTAAGTCAGCGACAGCAGGAGAGTGAAATGAGAGTAGAAGTAGTAAGCCAGTGACCAGAACATACCTCGCCCCTTCACAGGGGGTCGCCTTATATAAGGAAGAGGAGATCCGTACCCTGAGCACAGCAAGGTGAACCTCACTGTGCGGGTACTTTCTGTACGGGAGAGGAGTGGTGCCTTTAATGTTGGGGGCACACCGTTGTCAGAGGTGTACGTCCGGCGGCGCGTCGCCATACCTCGTGGCATGCTTGTCCGTTGGAGCGGTCCTAGGACAAGGAATGGAGTGGTCAGTGGTAGGGTGTACGACTCGGCCCCGACTCCCTGGGTCGAATCGGAGATGCTGCCCAGTCAGGGGTGCTACGGAGTCGGGCTATCCGGGAATCGGTGAGTCGGGTGTGCCACCCACTCGGATTATCTGGGAGTCGGCCCGGTGATATTATTCTTCTCCTCGGTGGGCCCACCATGCTGTCGGGCTTGGGCGGAGACTTTCGGGGCGGTTACCTGGGAACCCGGATCCGGGTCCTAGTGCTTCTGTCGACTATCCCCGGATGGTTGACTCGACTCGGCCACGTCTCTCAGTCGGGTCCGGACC
>NW_027430633.1:0-7015 GCF_044706935.1 Curcuma longa | reverse complement strand
TCTTGTCTCATTGTATCACAACCACATGCATGTTGTTAGCCTGGCTTTGGCGTTTTTGCTTCTACTTGGCGTCAATACGAACTGCTTTCTTAGCAGTCTTGTCTTCGTGGACCATACATGATGTACGAGCTAGGTGGACGCTGCCCTTATAGAAGGATCGAACGCTTAGGAGCGATCCTTTACCATAAACCCAGCTTAAGTGCTATTAAGAAGGAAGGACCGAGATCCCATAAAAATTGGTAATTACTCCGTCCGTACTTGAATCCCGAGGGGTCAAGGACGGGGGAATCAAATGGGCTGCTCCGCAGGAGACCGGAGCCGAAGGGATCCTCAAAGAAGGGATTGAGGTGGCTGTGGGAACCGAAGCCCAAGTGAGCATTCGTCCCCTTACAGGAGTCGGCCGCCGGTAGCGGCAACGCGCGGCTTTCAACGTGTTGGGTGCGCGAGAGAAGTCAATCGCGCATGCAATCGTGCGGTGCCCGAGAGAAGTCAGCCGCAGATCAGCGAAGTCCGCCAGGCGCTGCTGTTGGGCGCGGAGTAGGGAGATCTCTTGGACGAAGGCGCCGTCTTCCTGCACTCAAGGACGAAGGCTCTCAGAACGCTATAGAGTTTGATCAAAGCAGGAGAGGCACGGAAAGGTCTCCGAGTCCAACTGAGTTTTTACTGCAGAAATAGATCTTGAGGACCTTGCTAGGCTCTATTCTCTCCTACCTCCGCTTCGACTTTCGGGATGGTTCTGCTGTCGCAGTTCCCCCCGACCGGCACCGGAGAAGAAGACCAACACTCGGCTTTGTGTTGATTGCGAGAAAACAACCAAGATCCTGCCAGCTGCTGCCAACTGCGCCCATATGCTGACTGCCGCCAACCTCCCGAGTCCGCTACCGTCATCCTAGAAGATGGTGGTTGGAGCGGGTGTCCAACAGTCGGCAGAAGGCTCAGGAGATCGGCAGTTGCTGGGTAATGCTCATATGTGAATCGTCGCAGACTAGAGAGGCCGGCAGTCGCTGGGCGGTGTCCAGAGTCGGCAAGAGCAGTGGGCAAGTGCGGTCGACAAACTGTTGCCGACTGCTCACGTCACTCGACGTGGCAGCGCTCGGCAGTGGAGTAGGCTGTGTCGCCGAAGGAGTCGGCAAGTATATTCGGCGAGCTTTTGCCGACTGCTCACATCACTCGACGTGGCAGTGCTCAACAGTGCCGGAGGAGTCGGCAAGTGTGGAGAGCTTGGCAGTCTCCATGTGTCGGAGCATCAAAGTTTTAGGTGACGGCGACATCTTTCTCGGCGACAACGAGGGGACTCGGGTGTTATCGAAGTGGATGAAGATTCGAGCAGTGGCGGCGTATCCCGTGGGGACAATACATGGACACCAATGCGCATCGAGAGCCGAGTGTAGGAAAGCATTCAACATTGCAACTGCTTGGTGTTGGCCGTGTAGCACTCGAGTGAGTCGGTGCTTGTGTCGCATGAAGGGTCGTGTGAAGGTACGTGGCTTGCATGAAGGCACGTTTCCTGTATGAAGGCATGTGGTTTACATTTTGTGTTGCATGGCTTGCATGTGGGTTGCATGTATTGTATTAGTGTTGCATGCAAAACACTCAAGTTAATAACCTTGTGTCGGGCTCATCATACTGTAATTCTACGTGTCGAGAAAGAATCGACCAGAGACTATATAGAGGTCTCCCATAAAATTTAGAGTTGGTCGAAGAGTTGTAGAGGAGTCGACCAAGAGCAACCAAAGGTCATGAAGAAAAGTCGGTCGAAGGCTTAGCGGTGTGGAGCGTTCGGACCGACGAGTAAGGGGAAGCAGCTCAAGTTATAGAGGCAGTGAGGGTTCAAAATTAGAATACCTCAGCATGTCGAGTCAGGATAGACTGAACCCTAAAGAGGGTAATTGTCGATGAATATGTTCCGAGACCAGAGAGTATATGGAGGACTCGGGAGGAAGTATGCTCATTAGTTATATTGAGGTATTGAGGTGTGACACCGAAATGAGAGGGCCGGCACAGGATGAGATGATCGCAATACTTAGATGGATGGCCGAGTGACTTAGATAAGAGATGGAGTAGCCTGGATGCGTGGCTTAGAGACTTGAATGAGTGACTGAGCAGCCGGGATGAGTGACAGTACTAGGATTATACCAGCACTAATGCACCGGATCCCATCAGAACTCCGAAGTTAAGCGTGCTTGGGCGAGAGCAATACTAGGATGGGTGACAGAGTGGGCGGACTGTCAAAATCGCCGAGTGGCCATGTGGCCAAGCCGACAAAGTTGTCGAGAAAGGCTGAGTGAGACTAAGTGAGTGGCTAACTGACTGAGCAGAATGGCCGAATGACTGAGCGGAGTGGCCAACTGACTGAGCAGAATGACCGAATGACTGAGCGGAGTGGCCAACTGACTGAGCAGAATGGCCGGATGACTGAGCGGAGTGGCCAACTGACTGAGCGGAATGACCAACTGACTGAGCGGACTGGCCGAATGACTGAGCAGAGGAAGTCCGATTGGATGGCTGAGAAGCCCGGACGACGGCCGTGGAGCCTGGGACGCAATGGCTGAAAGCCTAGATGAAAACCGCTTAACAAGAGAACCGCGTGAGTTGACCCCACGCCGGTAATACAACTCGGTTGCCCAGGCGAGCTCGTCCCCGGCTGCAGGAGCGCGGGGGAGTTTGAGAATTGTAGTAGATGGCGGTGACAGACGCTGTAGCGGATCCGATTCCGCGATTCGGCTCGCAAGTGTTATGAAATTTACCAGACTTTGATGTGGCTGCCGGATGGAAGGAGCAGGGCTGAGCTGCTGAGTGGCAGGGCTGAGCTGCCGGATGGAAGGAGCAGGGCTGAGCTGCTGAGTGGCAGGGCTGAGCTGCCCATGGAAGGAGCAGGGCTGAGCTGCTGAGTGGCAGGGCTGAGCTGCCGGATGGAAGGAGCAGGGCTGAGCTGCTGAACAAATAAAGCCGAGGGGCCTGTAAAGAGGCTGAGAGGTTGAATTTGAGCTTGATCCTGACTATATCCGAGTCGGTGGTGGTTGAGCCCTGAAGAGGGCGTTTGTCGATGAGTAGGTCCGAGACCTATGCAGAGTCGATGGAGTAGGTCCGAGACCTAATTATGTCGGTGGAGTAGGTCCGAGACCTATGCAAAGTCGATGGAGTAGGTCCGAGACCTAATTATGTCATTGGAGTAGGTCCGAGACCTATGCAAAGTCGATGGAGTAGGTCTGAGACCTAATTATGTCGGTGGAGTAGGTCCGAGACCTAAGTTTGGCTTAATCCACGATTCTGTCCAAGTCGGGAGAGTATTGGGAATGACTGAAGAGCCTTGGCTCGGGGAGGACCTGCGGAAGTATCATTGTTAATTAAGTGTAGGAAAAATAAAGTGCATACCATGACCCCTGAGTGTTCTTGACAGCTAAATGCGGTAAGACCGGAGATGCGTAGCGTTCCATGGCCTGGCTAAGTCTTTGCCCTCTACATCGGTTCGAGATGCGTAGCGTCGATGTAGGACCGGGCCTGGGCCTGAGCCTGGTGGGCCTAAGTGTAATGAACTTGCGACTGATGGGCCTGATGATGATGGGTCTGCTGAGGATGGGCCTCCGTAGGCCCAAATAGCTGGCGCGCTGGCGGTGGTGGAGCTTCGCCGGAGAAAGAATGAGGTCGTGAGGGGCCAGCTAGTACCTGCGGCAGTTGCCTGGGAAAACTGCTATGACTGCAGCGGCGGCAGCCACGGCTTTGTCAAACTCCTCCTGCGTCATGGTGATGAGGTAAGGCTGAGGAGGTTCGTCTGTCGGCATCTCAAATCCGGGCTAAGTGTGTTCCCACAGACGGCGCCAAATTATGTTCCGGTTGAGAACTGCTCCTGGACACGTCACCGGACCTTGCTCGCCGTGGATTGGAACAGAAGGAGGGGAGGAGAGCGGTGTGAGCTTCAAGGGCGTCAGGACCGGATCCGTCAACATGCCGGGGAGGAGAGGAGGGTGCAACCGCCGGAGATGGCCTCCACATCGAGGAAGGAGAGAAGATCAGCCACCGAAAGACCCTGCAACACCACCAGAGAACAGAGGTCATCCTGGCGCCGGGGAGTCCCCGGACGGCCACTCCGACGCTCAAGTCAGCCCAGTCAAGAGGAAGAAGAAGTACAGTAAAAGCAAAATACTGTAATGAAAAGCTCAGCCCAAAAATGATAAGAAGAGTGAGAGAGAGAAGAGAGAGATCCGAGCCCCCCTTAATTATTATACCTGAGGAGGTCATTTTATAGCACTAGGAGAGAAGGCCACGATTTTGTCTGACAAAGCATGGTCTTGAAAAAGATGACCAATCACATCTGCATTTAATGCTTGATTAAATTAGTCCTTGGGGAGAGAGACCATTCTGACAAGTCATGTCTTTCATAAATGCTTGACAAAGTTATTGCATAGAGGGAGAAGACCCTTTCTGGAAAGTCACATCCTTCTGACAAGGCATGGTCCTTAAGAAGATCTTGATAAGACCTTTCTTGATATGATATAACCTGACAGAATTGAGCCATCGAGCCGAATGGAGGCTGGACTGTACCGAGTGGAATTGGCAGAATTAAGCTGAGTGCGGGTGGCCTGGGTGGAGGGCTGAGCCGAGTGACAGGGAGCTGAGCTGCCGAATGACAGAGCTGAGCTGCTGGATGGCAAAGCTGAGCTACCGAGTGGCAGAGCTGAGCTGCCGAATGGCAGTGCTAAGCTGCCGGATGGCAGAGCTGAGCTGCCGGATGGCAGTACTGAACTGCGCCATACCGACTGGGCAGAACTGAACTATGCCGAGCCGAATGGATAATTTGACCTCTTTCGGCCTTTAGGGATAGGCCGTGACGGGAGCCGACCGAACCCCTGGGTGAGACCCGGATCAGACCCGAGTCAAGTCTGGGTCCTCCAGAATACTCACCGGAACACAATCTAAGTAATTTAATTATTTGATTAACTGAATGTATTGCTTCATTACCTTATTGTTTATCTCAAAATATTATATAATGTCTATATATATATATATATATAAATTACTAATAAATCTAATGACTCAATCTAATATTTTGAAAGAATAAATAATAACAAATTTAATGTCATATTCTAAATTATTATTTTTTGAATGAGTAAATTAATAACAAATCTAATAGTCTATTCTAAAGGATAATATTTTGTAAAGATTATTTGAATATATTTGTTTAATTAAGGATGGCATTATTTCACCATTCTTCAAAATAATCTTATCTTCAAGGTTGATTTTTTCTTCTTTTTAATTCAATGATTTGCATTCAATGTCTTTTTATTATGCACCAGTTGATCATATCTTTTTGCTTATATTTGATTCTCACAGATGCCATAAAAGGCAATAATAGTAATAAAAGAGTGTTTCTCTTTTTTTTAAAAAAAAACATATCAAATGAATATTTCTTTTAAATTTATTATTAAAAAAATGTCTTATTAATTAACATCTTAAATATCTTTAAATTGATCAAAATTTATTGTTCATTTGTCCCTGAAAATCGAACCAAAATACAAATTTTATAAATATATAAGTAAATTAATTCTTTAAAAAGGTAATATATAAATAAAAATATATATGATAATTTTTGTCAAAATTCATTATCTATTTTAATCAAAATTATTATACGACATCTAGTAACTTTCATCAAAATTACTATATGCCCATTAGCAATTTTGTCCGAAATTTTTATTTGACCATTTCTCTTAAAATTATAAATGTTTACAATCTTAAATTCTTTATAATATGTTAAAAATAAGAAAATAATATAAGTACCATGTAATTTTCATTTTATCTAAATTATCAAGACAAAAACATCGTTAATTGAGTTCGATAAAATATTTGAGATCGACTTAATCTCAACAAATTATAGAATAAACAAGTTTGAATAAACTCAATAAAAAATGAATAATCTTAAACATAGTCAAATTTGACTGCCTCAGCTTGTTACGCTTTACTCATACTTTTAAAGTATCCAAACAAGATCAAATGTTCATGTAAGATCATTTTCTTCTTAAATTTTTAATTTTAATAGAGATGTAAACTCTAGGAGTTATTGAAGTTCACTCGTGCATTTGAAACAACTAAATTACTCAAAAACCAAAAAACAATTCAATCATTTTTTTTAATATCAATTGGACGTCCAATCTGCTAGATGAAGATGAACTTGCATGGATTAACCCGTGTCAAGGAGCATTGGAGTTGACTGGCAAAGCTTCTTTGATGCTTTAGTTAATCTCTAGCGGTGTAGCTTGACGAGAAGTAAGAATGCAAAGATGCTAAGAACGAGTTTAGATCTCCTTTAGAGTTTAAGGTTTAGGGTATTACGAACATGCAATGTGACATGGAGCAATTTTGAGAGTCCTTACTAGTGATGACTTGGGCCTATCAAATTAGGCCCTTTTAGGGCCCATTTTTGCGGAGTGCATGTCCAATTATGATATGTATTTATTTAGATTATACTTTTTGAAGGTCATGTCAGATCACAACCCATCTTTGTCAGAGCCAGTCATAAGCCATAAGGATGGCCTAAGCCTATGGTACATACCTTGAGGACTTGAGGTGGCGAGTCAAGGTGTTTATGCTGCCAAACAGTGACGGATCCAGACTAATTTTTTAACCGGAGCTCAATTTTTTTAATATATAATAAATATATATATATAATAAAAATACAATTAATAACGATAATAATAAAAAAAATAAGACATCTAAGCATGAAAATATTTAAACATTTTACCATCTCTTCTTCTGCCATTTTCAGAAGCACATACAGAAATCACATGTCCAATATAATTTTAAGATTATGCAAGATTTTTTTTAAACCAATAGATAAATGAAACTGTGAGATTCAAGAAATAAGAGACTCAAGAAACAACATACAATCACCCAGAACCGATTAACTTTTACCTTTATCACCTTGTTGATAATCCTCCCATCTTAATTCATCATGACTCTTTTCTTTATACACAGACATTGCACTTATGGATTCCAGCTTGCCAGCAGGCTGACTACTAGT
>NW_027430632.1:0-2590 GCF_044706935.1 Curcuma longa | reverse complement strand
TACCACTGAGGGCGAATTTACTGGTGGAGTGGGGGTAATGACCCCCCTCCCTAATGTTGAAGGAAAAGATGAAGGTCGTGGCGAGAAAAAAGAGGCTGGCTGTGAGAAGAAAAAGGAGGAAAAGAAGGGAGGCGAGAAGGAGAAAAAGGATGAGGTAAAGAGCAAGAAGCCATGATCATGACAACAATGATAACAAAGGCCAATAGGATGGATAACTATCTTCTTCCATATCAAATGTACTTTTAATTTTTCTAGAGGATGATTCATATTTTTTATCACTCACAATTTTACTCTTCTTTAATAAAAAAAGATGAAATTCTCCACTCAACGGTTTTATACGATCGATCCCATGATCATTTATAAGGAAATAAATCAAAAAATTACAATTCATAATTTTACTTTTGATAAGTTCATTGTAGTTCTTGTGAAAGCATATGGTACATGGTTATTTTTAATTATGAAATATTAAAAACTACTTTTTAAAAAGCAACCTCATTTAAAATTGATTGAGATAGCATTATAATTTGCAACTCAATATTTTATAATTATAATTTATGCTCTTAATTGGGATTAGTTCTGGCGGTTGTATTTATATTTTACGATTTACATTTTGAATTAGTTTTGTTGCATTTGTTTCTTTACTAAAAAATTTTATTTACTTAAATATTTTATAATTTTTATTTTACCTTAAAACATTCCACTTCACTTTTAGGGTGCGTTTGGTTGGGGGTCATCCGTGATTACCTTGGTTATGTGATTACCACATAACCAAGGTCATAGGAAATAAAACATAACCAAATATTGTTTGATTTAATCCTAAGTAATGAGATACAATCTTGTTTGTTTGAAGATTTTAATACATTACTTACTTTTATATTTACTATATTACCCCTAGTTCAATTATTATCATTTTTTACAATTAAATTAATTTAATATTTAATTATTTTTAAAATTAAATTAAATTATTAATTATAATATTAATAAGGTAAAAGAAGTTATGAATTCCTATCCGTAAGCTACTCAAGAGCCGAAATAAGACCTTGACAAAATAAGACCTTACCTCTTCCCTAAAATTGTGACAAAATGATAAACAAGGGATCATTCTTCGGCTAATTTTTAGTTATTATTTTTCATAAAAATTGGAAAATGTTCTGAAATGTGTTTAGTAGGATTTTTTTTAATGAGATTCTAAAATAAGAAGAAAAAGAAATGAAATATAGAACACAAATAAAAATAATTTCCTCAAATAATTAAAAATAATAAACTTATACAGATTTATTATTATTATCATTGATAACTGTTAATTATTAATATTACCATATTAACTACTACTTATTATTAATTTAATTATTATTGTCGTTATTGTTTACTATTTTACAATAATACAACGAAAATACAAGATTATTATATAATATTATTTATATATTATTTAATGTAATATTATTACACGTTATATAATACTAATGGCTTAGTAAAACTAATTCTTCGATGCATGCAAGAATCTCCTCCTGCTCAGTAAAACTAATGGCTCCCCATCTTCATTCTCTATCTGGTTAATCATACCTACACTATCGAGTAGGCTCGAATCACCTCGATAAATGGATGCTGCAAGGATGAAACAGATCGCAAAAGAGAAGAGTGCAGAGAATTAAGACACCGGGCCTGCAGCTTGATCGAAGTGAATTCTCACGTGGTCGAGTTCTTTTCAACAGATGCAAGGCATCCACAAACATGGAAGATTTACAAGGTATTGGAAGAGTTGACAAAGGTACTAAAGTTACCTGCAGTGGAAGTAGAACTTGTCGAACTGGGTACGTATGATTCTTGAAATCATCTTATTTTACTTTAGCTGTCTGTTTAGGACATAATTAACACCCATATTTTTTGTTTAAATGAGTTATTGAGATTCAATATTGTAGATTCTTGATCATTTGCTTTGCTAACACTCGTAAGTAAAACTAAACAAACCTTACAGCAGAGGAGGAAGGGAATCAATAGATATGAGAAATCCAAGCAGAACACTAGTACCAGTTTATAAATCACTCGCACAACGCATCAACAAGTCTTAGATTCTATAAAACATCATAAACCAAGAGAGTCATGTACTGCTGCTGCTGCTGCTGCTGTTTGTTTGTGATTCTTCCTCTTAAAGTATATTTCTACAGGACAAAGGGGAAATAAAGCTGTGAAGCTTCAGTCTTCCTCAGCAAATACCAACTGGATCCTCTTTGATCTGATTCATGGAGTCAAGTTTTTCATCTCCTTGGGTAACCTGATGATCCCAAAACTTCTGCTTGGCCCATGCGATTGCTTCATCTATGGCATCAGATCCTTCGCTATCTCCCATGCCATGGTCGTTGATTTCAATCTTGTAGGAGGAGCTTCCTGCTCCTTGCCTATCCCCTTCCAGTTCCAGTATCACATCCTCCATTTCTGTGTCTGCTTGCGACAACATGGGAACGAAAAACGCAGAAGATATTTCTGAAGACGGGGAATCAACATAGGAATTTTAAGATCCCGCTTGCTCATCATGATTCCTGCGGAAGCTGGTTTCTAGGCAGATCGTCTCAGGCGGAGAAAAGCAGCAGGA
>NW_027430631.1:0-1628 GCF_044706935.1 Curcuma longa | reverse complement strand
AGATTCATATGAGAAAAGTACTTTATTTTACTGGCGCAATGAGAAGGTATAGTATAGTGTAGTGACAGCCTCCTAAGGAATCTATTATCCAGTGCTCACTTCTGAGTACTTCCTATAATAGTGGTCGAGCACATTCCGAGCAATTGAGTGCGGGGGCCAGAAAGGAAAGTGATATCCTAGACCAACTGGTGCTGCGCGGGGTAGGGAAGGAGAGGAATAAATGAGTCATTGTAGACTTGGTGCTAAGGCAGACAACTTGGAAAGAGTTCATATCTCATATGTTAGAACAAGAGGAGCCTTCTGGTGCTACGCCTGCTCCACCCTCCTGACCTCAGACTAGCGAACGAGAACTACTATTATTGGGTTTTCATTAAATGAGTTTTTCTTTGAACTCTGACTTTGAGTTTTTGACTTCTTTCTTGGATGCTGCTCTTACCATTCTTTGGAATGTGAGTTCTGCTATTCACGTATATTAGCTGCTGCAAGGCCATGAACGAGACTCAGCCGGCTTCTATTGGCCGCAATGCATAAAGAAAGGATATTAGCTTAAAGTCCCCTGCCCTGCCTGTCCCCGGCTGCATAAGCTTCATAAGAGGTTCCGGTATGAATCTGACTGCTAATCTAGTACAACTAAGAATAGATTGTGTGAGTTAACACTGAGAATATGAATCAGACTACTAATCCATAACACTTATATTATAATATGAATTGCGAAGAAGTGTGATTGGGTAAGTCCATAAGGAATGATCGGAACTCACCCGCTTTCTTTTCTCTATTCATTAGAGACGAACTCTTTCTTATCTTAACTTCTATACCATTCATCTTCATCTGGGGCGAATGATAATGACTCTAATAGCATTTGTCCCATGGAACGCATCTTATCCCTGGCTAGGAACTCTCTGAGCGAGAGACCAATAGGGAATTCAGTATGGGGTGAGAGAAGTAGCTCCACCAACGGACTCGGGTGAGCACACTTTAGAAGTAGCTCCACCAGAAGATGTGAAGAAGAGCCATTCAGATAAGAGACTGGGGCATCCAGTAACAGAGTTGAGCAATATGCTGCTGGAATCTATCTTAGGTTAGACTGCTAGCTGGTTCATAAGTGTATTTCTCTTTCTAGAGCTCTTATGGTGAATGAGTGTCACTATAGAGTATAACTACAAGAATCTTCATATTATCATATTATCAGTACTTGATTACACACCTGTAAGATTCAGATTAGAATAGAAGTTCAGTGCCTGCATTGAATTGAATCGTAGAGTGAACTACTCAAAGAAAGGGAAAGATGAATCCGGTGTGTTAGAATCTTGCGTGCCAATTGCGGGAAGGGTAGGAGTCACATTTACGAGCTTGGAAAGAGCGGGCATGAACGACCGACCTGGAGCTATAGCTTGACTAACGAGCTTGGTGCTAGGAATCAGAAGATTCGTTATAAAAGCCTAGGAAGGGAAGGGCAGATCACAGATCACAAGTCGTTTTTAATGTTAGACTGGTGCTGGGAATAAAGACTTCGTATTTAGAACTTGGTGCTAAGGCAGAGCCATTGTAGACTTGGCGCCGTGTATGAACGAATTGGATAAGATCCGAGTTCATGGATAACGACTGGTGTCGGAGAGTTCATTACTAGG
>NW_027430630.1:0-3171 GCF_044706935.1 Curcuma longa | reverse complement strand
GCGACGCCTCGCCTATCATCTTCAACACTTTCCGTGACCTCGACACCCCGGTCATCGAGGCATTGTCATCGGTCCTACCTCCGCCGTTGTACGACATCGGTCCCGTGTCTCTGCTTTCTCAATACATTCCTGATCATAATTCGCTCAGAGTAAACCTGTGGAGTGGAGGAGGACTCAAATCGCATCGAGTGGCTGTCTGAGAAGATACAGGGGTCCGTGCTTTATGTCAACTTTGGAAGCCTCGCCGTGTTAACCAGCAGCCAATTTATTGAGCTCGCTTGGGGTTTGGCTAACAGCCGGTGCAAATTCCTGTGGGTTACTAGACCTGACCTTATGGAAGGTGAGACCGCATTGCTACCGGCGGAGATCGCTACTGAGATAAAGGGAAGGAGCTTCGTCACGAGCTGGTGCCCACAAAGGGAGGTGCTCTCTCATCCTGCCGTTGGAGGCTTTTTAACGCACTGCGGATGGAATTCTGCAATGGAAAGCATAAGCGCAGGAGTTCCCATGATCTGTTGGCCTTTCCTTGCAGACCAACAGCCGAATTGCAGGTACATATGCTCGTAATGGGGCATCGGGATGGAGATTGGGGGAGGAGGTGAAGAGGGAGGAGGTGGAGAGGTTGATCAAGGAATTGATGGAAGGGCAGAAGGGGAAGAAGATGAAGAGGAAAGCATTGGAATGGAAGGTGAGAGCAGTAAAGGCAGCTTCACTTGGAGGAGACTCGTGGATTAAGTTGGAGAGAGTTATTAAAGAGGTAATGATGAAGTAAAGAAACGACATTTGTGGAAAAGTCTGGAGATCGATTTCATACTTGATTAATATCCAGCGCTCCTTCACCTCTTAAATAGCAGCCCACGAGCCGTCAAAGTAAGATTTACTCCAAATATATGAAGTGTAATAACAATCTTTCTCATTCCAGAGTATCCAATCTAAGCTTTTCTTTTAAATTGTTTGAGGTAAACTTTTTATACCCGAAATTTGCATTTAATGCTTTGCCTATGTGTTCTTTTCTGTCATGTGAGCATGTTTCTCATATCGAACACATGATTTCTCTCTAGAGAGATCAAGATTAACGAAAATATATAAAATAGAAATAGTTTTCATAATCTTTTCTATTGTAAAAAAGTGAAATTCATCACCTTAGCGATCCTATACGGTCGGTCCTATGACCATCTATGAACAAGTAAATCGAAAAATTACAATTGACCACGACGAAAAGGAGATCTGAGGAAACATACGAGGAAACATACGAGGGGATTAGATCTGACAACCGTTTCCTTTTGACCTTATATGTAGAAAAAGGAGATATGAGGAAATTAGGTTTGATAATCTCGTAACTGCCTGCTCATTCTTGGACTATCGCGTATGCGCAAAAATATTTGCATTCCTCTTTAGTAGGCTCATATAAGAGAATGATTCTCAAAATATGTAAAAATGGGGTCTAAGATGGAGCCATCTAAGGTGGCGTGGCTAAGGCATGACTTGAGACCAAGAAGACTGAGATAAGGTTGGCAGAGGCGAAACTTAGGCACAAAACAATCGAGACGAGACTAACTTAAATGAGATGGTCGAGACGAGACTCAGACATAAGATGATCGAGACGAGATGGGATGACTAAGACTGAGACGAGCCAGATCAAGATGATTTAGACGATCGAGACTGAAATGACTGAGATGACATTGGAGGCCCAAAACGAGGTCAAGGATTGGATCCATATACTGAGATCGAGATGTGGTCTGAGTCGGAAGCAATATCTATTGAAGCCACCCTGATGGAATCAATGTTTTTTTTGAATTTAAGTTGACTAATTATTACCAGATCAGCATGAAATCTAATCTTGACTTAAGTCTTAACTTTTATGTTAAAGAGAGCCATGTCATGCAACAACGATAAAAGAGTTATAATTATTCATTGAATGCCATCGTAGCTTCTGGAGGTAGACAAAGGAATGAAAAGCTGCAGTGAACCATATCCGGCAAGAACTGTTTATATTTTTATTCACATATCATTTACACATCTTTTTTTGCAGTGAATTTTCCATTTACTTTTATATTATTCTTGTGTTCTTATCATTTTTCATTGCATTTTTTTTTATTTTAAATTTCCTATTTATTTTATTTGGCTTCCTTTTAAGTTTCAGTAGAAAGAGATAGCAATGTGTCCGTCCACTGCTCATGCCATGACAAGAATCTACTGTTGCTCGTGTGAACGAAACACATGAGCACAGAGGAAAAGAGATAGGGTATGGATCCATGGACACGTCGTGCTACTTGCCAACGACGACGAGACAAATAAAAAAATTACCATCGTTATGGATCCATCGACACGTCGTGCTACTTGCCAATTATATTAACGAGGAGACCAAAGAAAATGACCATCGTTATGGATCTGTGGACACGTCGTGCTACTTGCCAATTGCCAACGAATTATAGGATCCTATGAAAATGACTCGTACGTCGTCATAGGATCCCACTAATTTCATTCAACACCACAGAGTTAATGAGGCATCCTTGGCTCCCAAGAAAACCGATTCAGAAAACAACAAACCATGCATCTTGGCTCCCCATGAAAATCGATACACAAGAAAATTGATGCAAGTAAACAATCTGCATGCCCATAATGACAAGGCGGTAGTATGAGTGTACGTGTTTTTTGGACTTTCTGGCTCCTATGCCAGCTGTGTATCAGTTGAAAAATACTGATTTTAATTTGAACGTTACAAATGAAGACATCTTCGCTCAGCTCCTCACGTGGTTGCTGCAAATCTGCATGGTCTTCTAGCGTACACGGGCATGAAGGAGCAAATAACAACATCTATTGAGTGTTCGGGATCCAAAGGGAAAGCAGGGCCCTCTTGAAAGGCTGGTGACTTCTTTTGATAGAGGAACAGATAGACCTTAGGCCACTATATTGATGATGTTAGAACCACTTAAATGTATCAGTAGTTAGAAGCATTGATGATGTTAGATGCCATGTTAGAACCACTTAAGCTTCTCTTATATAGTGATAGGTCTAGTGGGATCTTCCATTTCTATGATTAATCGAATCAGAAAATTATTATTAAAAATTTATAAAACAAATATTACTGAGCATAAGAGATGAGCCCGATAAAAAAAAATATTAAAAATATTTCAGAGAACATTATCTGAGATTTATCATCTCACTAAT
>NW_027430629.1:0-19329 GCF_044706935.1 Curcuma longa | reverse complement strand
CGTTTTAGAAATTATTGAATCGATAATTCTAAATCGTCGAACCGACAATTCTGAATCGTGATGGGATCTATAAGAAACTTGATTTTTAATAGTTTTGAACAAAATTAAGACTTGATTATGATTTTATTATCATAGTTTAATTTACATGGGTTAAGAATAAATATGCACATATATTTATAATAATTGTTGATTCTTTTGACATTTTATAAATTTTAATTTCAAAGGATCTACAGTAAATAATGTCAATAACGATCATATGTTTTATTATTAACCATGTTGTGAGTTCGGCTCGCTTGAATTTAATAATAATGTTTTTATAACCAACAAATAAAATTAACTAACACCATTAAATATTATTGATGTCCTACGCCATCCGTGATCACGCGCGCTAGTGCATCATTCTAATTTGTCTCTTATTCTTTTTAATAATTTACTCTAATAACTTTTTCTCTTTTTAAACTATATATGTATGTATGATTTCTAGAAGAATAGATTTTCAGTGTATATATATTAAGTTATTGGTGGATTAATTACATATATATTTCTGTCAAAAATGTTTAATTTAATTTTTGTACTATAATTTCTTTTCGACTTTGTTTAATTGAAATTTTCATAAGACGATAAAATATATTAGTTTTTTCGTAATCACACTTCAATATAATATATATATATATATATATATATATATATATATATATATATATATATATACATTGTTAAACAAGTACAGTACTCCAACAAATTATTATAGTTGGGTCGGTGGCATTATTTTATATATATATATATATATATATATATATTACTAATTAATTAATTGTGTCGATCAATAGTGACATGACTTGTTTTTGGGTTTCTCCATCAGCTTTGCCATATCTATCCTCGTCTTGGTAGAAGAATTGGAATGTGCGAATCATATTGACCACCAAACGTTTCATGTATTCCTCGAATGAAGAAGAAGACACAATTAGGCTGCTACGATCATATCCATTGACCATCCTCCAATTCTCCTTGATCGCTTCCTTCATCTGACCACGAGCCACATCTTCTGACACACCTCTCTCGCTCATGCAACACTGGATGCATTTTTTCACATCACCTCTTTTAAGTTCATCCTACAATATCCATGCATGCATTGCACATATATAAATTCAATTCAATTCAATTCAATTAACAAGATATATATATATATATATCCAGAGTACGTACGTAATTGGAGAGTACATACCCATTTTAATTATATAATTAATTTATTCTCGATCGATCGATCGATCGATGAGTTTAATGATATTGATATATATATATACATACATACATACATACCTTTGAAGTTGCTAAATCGTCGTAGAGCCTAGCAAGTCTAGACTTGGGTAGCATAATGGCAGGGTAATCTGAGAAACGTTCTAAGTCGTGTTTGGTTAACTCTGGGGCCATGCAGTAAGCATAGGTCACCATCACATTGCTCGATATCGACATCCTTCCATTCTCTAAATATTCATCAAGCTTCGGCGTGTGCCCTTTGTGGTACCACTTTGCTTCCACTAGATACGCCTTGCACAAGTCTGCCCACTGAAATTAAGGGTATATATATATAATTAATTAATTAACAGAAAAAAATTAAGGAGCTATTATAGCTATATTATATATCACTTACGGCTCTCTTGAGATAAGGCATCGTGTCCAATCCTTTCTCTTTCATCACCTTATAAGTTGCTTCATTTGTCGTGTTGAAGACTGCAATAAATAAGAGCTTCATGTAATCTGGAAGTCTATCGATCGCATTAATGTCCCATCTGAAATTATTCATATATATCCAGAATAATCAAATTAAGCGATTCGATATATGCATGCATGTATGTATCATCAGTATATAATTATATATTCATCGTGTTTAATTTTACCTATCGATGGTATCGGTGAAGAGTTGGAGTTCATCCAAGGTTCCATAGACATCATAAACATCATCGATCAACGTCACGAAGCAGTTTGCTTTTGTTTGCTCTTCTCTGAATCTCCAGTGCTCTGGCTCAGATGTCCAACCCACAGTCCACAAGTAGTTCTCAGTCAATCTGTCCCTTGCGAATGGCAATTTCTGAGCAATTCCAAGTTCTGTCCACCATCTGCATGCATGATATATATGATTACCGTATCATTCAAATTTATATATATATATATGGCATGAGAAACTGATTGAATATTAATTATATTGCGAACGTAACTCGATTAGCTAGCTAGTTTAATTTAATTAATTACCTCGAGACTTGTCTGAGTTCTTGCTTGTGGACGCTCTGAGTTGCATTGAAATCGAGCTTAGCAAATTCAAGCAGATCAGCATGATTAATTACGTTGTTCGTGGCCGCTTCTCTTTGGCATGATTCGATGAACCATCTCGTGTGCAACCTCTCCATCCTCCAATTCAGTGGCAGTTCCAGGGCATGAGCCACCTTCTCCCGAGTCAGATCCGAGCTGCTGCCTTGTTCTAAAAGATTCTTGAGGTGTTCAGTTGTGAACTCCATGGCTTCATGCAACACCATCTCCTCCTCCTTTTCATAATAAGAAGCCTCGTACAGACTAAGCATTCCTTGGGTATTCCTCCTAAGGCAATCCCTGAACTGCCCTTTCTCATCTCTAAACTTGTCGAGAATATCTTCATATATTTCACAGACAGAGAAAATAATAATTAATAATTAGTTTCTGACAATTACTGTAAGAATATAATATATATATATATATATACTGCAGATGACACTGATCGATTAATTACCTTCTGAAACAGAGAAGCCATTTTCCCTGAGCAGCCTGAAGAGCACTGCTGAGGCATGAAGGTTATCATTAAATTTCAAGCTGATGTCGTCTAAAGACGCATGAAGACTACTCAAGGAGTCTTTAATCTCATCTTTGAAATGATAAGCCACTCCGAGCTGTTGCAGCTGGTCGATAAGTTGAAGCTGCTCTTCCACTTCCTTCTTCTCGTCCTTTACAACTTTTCTGACTTTCTCCTTCAGTAATTTAATCCTCGCAGAGTGGTCCTTCTCCTCCACCTATAGATCGATAAAAAAAAAACTTTCAGTTAAGTTTAGAATGAAAATTAAATTTAAGAGAGAAAAAACAGAGTGCTAGCTAGCTACTGACTGGAGAATTGACGGTGAGTGATCTGATGCGGTCATCGCCCCATAAGTTGGGCTGGTAATTGGCCGATCGCCTCGACGACGGCGTCTGCCCGGCATCGTCAGCGGCGCATCGGATGAGCGGGAGGCACGGTTGCTTGACGGTGGTGGTGCATCGCCGGAGAGCAAAGAGGTGTCGATCAAAAGCCAAGTTTAATGGAGCTAGAGGTTGGAAGATCAGAGACATGATTATTGATACAACGTACACAAAATTTTAGCTTAATTTGGGGGCCGTTTGGCAGGTGGATTCTGTCTGAGTACTCGATATATTAAAACGGTTGCCATATATAGAATTGTCGGTGTCCCTTATTTAATTATTAATGCTGTTACACGTTTATCACGTGTGAAATTTTTTCGTTAAAACATTCTTCACGCGCGATCTCCAGAAGAGCGCCCGGTGCGGTTGTTATTTTTAGTAAGATAAATATATTTTTACCTAACTTTAGATTTGACAAAATCGTGTATGGTTCAATAAAATAATATTAGTACATCGAAAACGCCTTAGTATATTTATTGTTTTAGCTAAAATATATAATACACATTGAATTCTTAAAAATTTTAAAATTAAAGGAGTATAAATATAATTATATTTCATATTTCTGTTAACAAGAATACAAGATCAAGGCGTTTCTATATAGGTAGCTACTGTTTGGAAAATAAATAAAAAGTCATTTTTTATTTTTATTATCAAGGTGTTTCATCTTAAAGAAAAAATATTAAAAGGTGTTTTATATTTTAAAATTTTTCTATTTCAATATTATTATGATAATTTCAATTAAAATAATCGTCAAATATGTTCAAAATTATTTTAATATTAATTAAAATTAAAATTGATCTAATACTATTAGAGTAGAAAATTGCTATGATGTAAATAAAAATTATTACAATTGGAAACCATTAACTCTTGGAGCAATTTTAATCAAAACAATCCATGGCCTGTTTACGGTGCAGCGACTAAACATCTTCTTAGTTTTCTCATAGATGAATTTTTCTTAATGAACAATTGATCTAAAAACGATGTAATGATAGGTCATCCGCTATAGGCACTTCCTGATTTATCATAATTTATATTAGAATGATTTTAAATTACTCCAACTAATGGATGAATTTTCTTTAATAGACAATTAACCTAAAAATGATGGACTGATAGGTCATCCGCTATAGACACTTCTTGATTTATCTTAATTTATATTAGAACAATTTTGAATTACTCTAACTAATTATATTCATGTTGAAGTCATTCAAAACGGCTCTAACTCCTAGCACTTTTAGATTTATTCTAATTTATATTAGCACAACTTTGAACTATTCCAATTAATTCATGTTGAAACAATTTAAAACTGCTCCAAATGCTTTATATATATTAGAGTAGTTTTGCTCAAAATGATTTTATATTGAAGTAATTTTCATCAAAATTATTTCAATTAGAATAATTTTTACTAAAATTACTATAACAAATGTCGGACAATGATATTTTTAAAATACGAGGTGTCCTTTTATTTTAGTTTTTAAATGGAAGGCATAATAAAACTATGGAATGCTTTCTATTTAAAAAAAACAGTTTTTTTTTAAATATAAAATATCTTTTTGAAAAAAAAAATCCTGATAATAAAAATAAGCGATATTTTTTTATTTTGGCCCTTATATCCTAAAAAAAAGGAAAATTAAAGAGTTGTACGCGAAAAGTGAACGGAAAAGAGAATTATAATTTTTCTAAGTGAAAATATTTAGCATGTCGTTGTTAATAACGCATTCTGATGAGATCCAAACTTTTATGTCAACGCCGACTCGACCATTCTGTCAGAGACTAAACTGAATGTTATTACACAAGATACAAACTGCAGTGGTTTTCTTGGCACAATTGAAGGTGAATTATACAAACTTAGAGCAAACTGATATCTAGGTAATGGGGATTTGAGTTAGATTATATGGACTAATTATCACAATTAAGAATACCATGAATTGTATTTTTGCAGTTTGGATTGTGCACCTTCAAAGCTTTAGAAATAACATTTAGAATATAGCTAATAGAGATTTGAGTTAGATCATAGTAATTATTTACTTAAGAATACCATGAATTATATGTTTGCAGTTTGGCTTATGCACTTACAGCCTTCAGAACTTTTAGAATGTTATGAGCTATGCTATTTGATATAAACAACAACTGTTCATATTTGATATCTATTAAAAAAATGTTAGGTACCAATCAAAATCTAAAACCTTGAGAATGTTAGCTACTGATTGGCTTGCTTCGTATTTGGATTCATTCATAGCAGCTGATCCAAACATCATGAGCCTTATACAAGGAACCATTGTTCTTCGCAACCATACCCCAGATTCTGGCCCGAAGAAGAGATTTATATCTGGATGGAATGGCATGATTCGCAAAGGAGAAGCTATTTAGGATTGAACAGCTATCTACATGGAACCCGCAATCAACCAATTTCTAGATGAAGGAAAAACAATCCACTTCTCTAGTGATCCTCTTTTGCATGATGCTAAGGGTAGTAGGCTTCACCTGGCATCCCTGCAAGCTTTTGATGAAGGTGAAAGCTTGCTCCAGCAACTGCTGCTCACAAACTTTACAGGCCTCACAGGCCAAGTTCAATTTGATTCATATAGGGAACTCATCCGACTATCTTATGGCATTCTGAATGTCGATGGAACTGGATCTCGGTTGATAGGCTACTGGACTAATTACTATGGTCTATCAGTTGCAGCTCCTGAGGTTTTGTATCAGCAGCCACCAAATACATCCACCCAAAGGCAGAAGCAATACAGTGTATCATGGCCTGGAGTACAGCAGTGCTTCCTCGTGGTTGGGTGTTTCCAAACAATGGGAAGCCTCTAAGGATTGGTGTTCCTAATCGAGCAAGTTTCAAACAATCTGTGTCAGATACTTCAAACTCAAACAATCTTGGTGACTTTCGCATTGATGTATTCAATGCCGGATTAAGTTGCTGCCTTATCCAGTTCCATGTTCATTTATGCTAATTGGGAATGGTTCTACAAATCCAAATTATCATGAAATTGTGAACATGTTAGCTCAGAATGTGAGGACTTCATATTCTGTTGCTGTCACTAATACCATTTGTAATTCTGTTGCTGACAAGAATTTCAGATCAGAGGGAAAAATGTAATAATGATCTAAAGTTATCTATGAAATATCTAGAATCTATTATGGCTGTCACAGAAGGCTTGCTTTTCTATGAAGACTTTTCAACTGCCACAGCTTGTTGTGTTTGTCTTTCAAGACTTTTAGGGTGGGAAAAGTTCGGGGTGCTGGAGAAGAAGGTGATCAGAAATTCCAGATGGTTTAGGATTATCATGGAGGAATTAGCAATGGCTTTAGCCGCACCTAGTTTAGCATCAAGATCTTTCATAAATCAACACAAGCCTGCAGCTCATGTCGCCATCCTTTTACTCCAACTGAATGAATCACCTCCATGGTTGAACTCGGTGTTCAGTAGTTCTTGTATCTCTGGGATACTGGGCAACCTTTCAGCACGTAATTTGACGCCAGATATGGTTAAGCTTTTTAAGGAATTGACTATAAGGAAATATATGAACAAAGAGCAGGTTGATACTATCCATCACTTGTTCCAGGTCAGAGTTCTCTCTTGTGTGTTGTAGACATTTACCTTTTTGTTTTTTGGGTTTTGCAAGCAAGACCAAGGCCCTTAAGGTGTGAAATATGCACAATCTGAATAAAATTTTCTATCTTATATAAGGTCCCTATTCAATTTATTTACTTTTATTTTAAACATCCTATACTTCTGAAGTAAATTCAGATCTCACTCTGACATCCTATATGAGTTTTTCATCCATGAGGATTCATCTGTTAGACGTTACTTATCCTTTTGCATGTTTTTCATTTATAATTCTATCAGGTTTGCAGAAAGCAAGCATACACAGATAGCTTCAGAGAGCAGACTCCAAAGGAGGATCTTCCCAAAGCAATCAAAAACCATGACGATATGGGTGATATCTGCAATGTGCTCATCCAACTTATGCTGTCGTCGAACTTGTGCAGCAATGAGAGTAAACCAGCGCATGAAAAATTGTTAGAAGAAATAGATATGTTCTTTCAAATTTCAACCACCACCATGGAATAGATTCCAGGTCAGCCTCTCTGTTTTTCTTATTTCTTTCTTTGTATATTGCAACTTGCAAGTTCCCTCACTAATCTTGTTTGTTACATTACGTAAACCATAGAAAATCTTGTCTTTCCTTCTAAAGGAAAAAAATGAGTAGCGAAAGGCCTATTGAGCTAGTGAGCGAGTGAAATAGCCCATTTGGTTAGATGCTGTCCTTTCATAACCACTTCATGGATGCCAATCCTTTGGCATTTTGGAGAATTCTATAGGGGGATAACTATCATCATGTATTGCTGTGCTAGAGCTTACTTTCTTTTTTGCTTTTAAGAACTCAAGTTTTCCTAATGCCTAATGCTCTTGCTTCTATCATGTCATAGTTCCATTATGACATGTCATATATATTGCATTGTAATTTTTATCATCATACCCATAAATTATCAATGGGAAACCTTATCTTATTGTATTTTTTTCATATAAATCTAATTAATCATTAGTAATGAATTTTAAATTAAAATCAAATTTAGGTTTGATTATACTTTAATCAAATCAAAATAGGGCTTAAGTTTATCCTGCTTAATTAAGCCAAAATTGAATTTCAATATTATACTTTATTACCTTTACTTATTTTAACACTTTTTCATTTTAATTAAAATGTACCAAAATATATTTTATAATTTTTAAATATCCTAATGAATAAGTATTATATTTTTTAACTTTCTGGAACTCAACCATATATTGTTTTTTAGAAATTTGCTGATCTGATCGACCAGCTAATAACGGCGTCCAAATTTAATAAAATAATTAATTTATTCTAAAATTATACGGACCTACATTACTTTTTTTTTAAAAAAAGAAAAAATTATTAGTAGCGCAATCGTAAAAGTTATTGTTTAATTAGATTTCATCTAACGTGACGAAATCTAATGCTCATTTTGATTTCAATTTTGTTGAATGTGACATAAAATTTAATAAGTGTACACAATGTTGATAATTTCTTTTGATTCCTCAAGCGATAATAATAATTATAATAATTTTCTTTTACATTTTCAAAAGAATGAATCAAAAATTTCTACATTGTTATATATATTTATATGTGTACGTATCAATTAATTTAATGGACAATTTCTGAATTCATCTAATGCATATGGGAGTCAATTTCTTTAAATTGAATTAATATGATGGCATTAAGATAATTGAAAATTTTGACAACTTAAGAGTTGCAATCACTGTTTTTTAATATATTTCCTTTAGTTAAAATTATAAAAATATATATAATATTATTAAAAAAATATTAATACTCAATTCTTATTATATATATAATAAACAAACATAAACATTAAGAAACTATCGATTTGATATTTTTTTTATTTAATATATTTAATTAATATTAATGGTGTGGTTCAACATTAATTAACCTATTCTATTTTTTTATTTGAATTGATTTTTAATATATTTGCTTTGAATTTTTTGATGTGAGATTATTCTACTTATTTAAATTAATTTTTTAATCTATTTATTTTAAAATTTGAATGTGGAATTATTCAATCTCTATATTAAAGTTAATTTATAATTTTTAAAAATTTATTTATCTTGAATTATTTGACACGGACTATTCTATCTTTAAATTATTAAATTTATTAATCTTATTTAACTCTTTTATTACTCAATATTTTTATTTTATTCATTTAATATTAAATTTATAAAAAAATAACTTATTTGATAAAAACTATTTAACTTGGATAATAACTTTTCTAAAAAAGAAATATAATTTATTTAATAATAAAATTATATACATTTCTAATAAATATCCTTAAACATATAAAATTAATATATATATATCTATAATTTCGATTTGGATTTATAACTGAGCCATTGGATCGGTTTCGATCTTTTTTTTTATAAATTTATAATTTTTAAATATACACTACTAGAAAAATGTTAATAGACAACGCGGAAAACGCATTGTCTTTGAGGGTTAAAAAGCGTTGTAAGAGGCCCTGTTGTAAAAGGGGTCCCTCAACGACAACGTTTTTTAAGCGTTGTCTTTGTTAACATCGACAACACCTTCGCAACGCAAAAAAAGCGTTGTAAATATTACAACAGTTTTTGCGACGCTTTAAAAACGTTGTTTTTAATAAATATGACAACACATTTTGCAACGGTTAAAAAGCGTTGTAATTTTGTTACAAATTGCTTGGGTTTTGCAACGTTTTTAAAAGCGTTGTCTTTTAATTTTTTTAGCAGTAAATAAGAAACAATATATTTTATAAATACAAAACCATTGACTACAAAATTTACTAAATCACATACAAAACATACAATTTATATTTATACAAAAATCATTCTTACAGCAGGTTCATAACATACAAGTTCATAACACATGTCCATAACATACAACTTATACAAGTTCATAACACAAATTCAAGTTACAACTTCCAACATAAAAGCTCCATAATAGCAGCAGGTCCATAACAAAGGTTTCAACGCAACAGAATATCCTCCAACAGCAGCAGAAATAGAACAGGTGCATCACAACATTAGCAGCACCAAGTAACAACAGGTGCATCACCAAGTAACAGTAGGTATATCTGCCAAAGACCAGTCTGCCAAAAGATAATACTAATTTATCCAAAATATGGGCACAATAGCACCTAAGAATTATACACAATGAACTTTGAATCACAAATAAATATCTTTATTGCAAATAAATGGAATTATGGAGATCAGCATTCCATACCTACACAATGTTCATTGATTAGATCTTGGGTAACATCTGCACCCTTGCATTGTCTACCAACTTGGAAATAAACTGATGGAGTGATATGACCTCCAATTGCCCTCACACGTCCAGCATTTTCACCCGTCTCAAGTGCTTTTGTCAGTGTATCCTCCTTTGTGCTTTCAAGTTTCAGTTTGCCTTCTTTCTTTTGTTGTATGTAATCATCCTGTCGTGCACATTCAATACAAAGACGCACTTAAAAATAAATTGTCATTCAACATTGTATATCAACTATAACTCACAAAAGTGAAAATACATTAAAAAATTCAAGATATAATTGTTATGTTATCATAAGAATATGAGTACCGTAATTGGTAAAACATGGATTTAATTAATTGAATGGATAAACATGGATTTAATTATCCTTTTCAGTTTCTGAACAAAGATAGAAAAATTGGTTAAATTATATGAAATTATAATAAAATACTAGCAATATCTAGAATACCATGATGAAGAGGAGATGATCCAAAAGAGCATATGCATTTTCTGCTATAGAAGAATGTATGAGTCTAACAAACTGTTTAACCTTATAATATAGCATGTTAAATATGATCATACAACATAATGTCATAGGTTTAATATAATCATAACTTTAATGTTGACACAGTTAATTTCCACAAGAATGTTAGAATGAAGTAGAGAAGATGTTAGTATGAAAATTTCTTCAGGAATTAATTCAAACAACAGATTCATCAAAGTTCAGTACAACTTACTTTAAGCTTGTTTAATGCATCAAGAAGATTCCTAGGATCAGTGAAACCATCTCGCAAGTATTCTGCAACAGCAATATTATGAAGAACCTGAAATAAATAGAAAAAGTATAGCGAAGAGTTTACTCAAAGAAGAAATGTACATAGGTGAATAAATATACTCTTCTATTGAATGCAACTCAACAGCAAATCATCATATACTTTAGAAAGCAGTGGGGTATTAGTTAAAATGAATTGATTCAAGAAAAAATAGACTTGCTTTGTATAACAGACAATTGATGCATTTTGACAAGAGAAACAACATCAAGGCCTGAGTCACCGCTATTCAGGGTTGGCTAAAGACAAACTGTGTAAAAGCCTTTGCACACAACCACACACACAAACTATTGGCATTTGGCCTGTAATGAGAACCAAAATCATTATATACCTAATTATCAAAATACGTAGAGAGATAACGTTTCATAAGATAGGCAAATTGTATTTTAAAAAAGATTCAGAGAAGAAAAAAGAAAAACCATTGCTTCAACCATAGACATATCGCTAATCTAACTAGTTGCACTAATTACCTCAGCTAGAAACTCTTTAGTGCCCTGTGATGATGATTGAGAGCGCAGTTTGACTGCAACTTGAGTACCATCTTCCAACAAACCATGGTAGACTGTACCAAATGCTCCCTTGCCGATGATATTCTTAAAGTTGTTGGTTATTCTCTCTAACTCACTGTAAGTAAACTCTCGGTTTTCAAGTTGCAATGGATTATCTCGGCGTCTCTTTAACAATCTTGAGAAGTTACCTGGCTCCACATAGATCAGCTATTGAGCCTTTCACAGAAATAATCAAAGAGCTAATTTAAGTGAATGGTAATGCAATTCACAAAAAAATAAACATACCTTCTGACTTTCTTAGTCTCCACACCATGAATATGACCACAAATATCAGCAGAACAGAAACTAAACATAAAACCACAATAATTGGCATTGTGAGCTTCTTTGTTTTTCTGCTTTCCTCACATTGAGTTACATCAGTACAAAGATAATGATTGCCTTCAAATCTACCACCAAGAATTATTTTGGTATTAGTATGCTTCAAGTGATCTTATACATCTACATATATAACTTGGACTAGGTACCTCCAGAAACATTTGGATCTATCTTGAGATAGAAATGAAGAAACATGGTTAGTAAGCCAACAAAAGTTTGAAGATGCAGAGTCCATTACCAACAAAATGATTTTATTGTATCACAAATAATTAGTAGAACCCCTGCAAGAGAAAGCTATAGCCCATCTCAGCTTCAATGTTGAAGGATGCACCCTATAATGGATCATAAATCAAAAGGGCAGGTAGGCAAGGACATCTATATCATGAAACCGATAAACCAAACATAGTACTTGTAGGTTGTTAATTGTTATTTATTTTTATGTTCCCTAATCAACATAAAACATAAATTATAATCACTTTTATAATTAATCTTAATGGGATTGTTGTTTGGAAATGTTTTTAATTGGTTTTTATCAAACCAAAAATTTCAGTTTGGTTTCAAACTGAACTGAAATGGATTTGGCTCAGTTTTGATTTGGATCTTCGAAACCAGAAATATTTCAGTTTGGTTTTAATTTTTCTCACTAAACAAATAATCGAGCCATCCCATCCCTAAGAGTATGTGCTAAACATGCTTTACATAAATATCAAGCAAACAAGAAGGAAATCACATGCTGAGAGGAATAAATAGTTCACTCATCCAATAACATAATTTTGCTACTCAGAAACATAATTTTTACCAGGTTCCAATCCCTGTATTGTGCTTATTATGGGCTTTCTTCAATGACTAGAGTGGAAAAAAAGAGTTTAACAAGTAATACATCAAAAGACCAAATAACATACTCAAAAATAAGCCGCCCTTCTTCTCTTTTTTGCTGCAAAGCAACCGGAATTTCTCCAGTTAGATTGTTTCTTGACAAATTTCTGCACAGCACAAAAGAAAGTAACATCAAAGTCTTTTTTTTTAAGGAAAAGAGGAAAAGGAACTAACGCTCTTCAATGCTCACAAGTATCTGAGTGACAGCAAACTTCCTAGTTCTTCAGGTATCGACCCTGTTAGATTGTTGCCAGACAAGTCGCTGAGATGGAATGTAATTTATAAGTGATTAGTGATATGCATCTCAAGTTAAATTGAAAGTAACAATCAGATAGAGAACATTAGCTGATCAACCATCCTTGGCAACAATATTCCATATACAGATGTATGTGTAATAAGCTTATAATAACTTCTTCCTTCGCATGCAAATAACTTCATTTTCTTAAGTTTCATTTCTCATTTCTTCTGCTTAGTTAAACTGGTCCTAGCAGACAGTAGAAATTGAAAGCATTATGCTAGAAGCACTTACAGGGATTCCATCACAAGGAGCGATGCAAAAGAAGGTGATATGAAGCCAGTTAATTCACTGGACGACAAATTTCTGCAAAACATTTATGCGTGTTTACCGACCTCTCACCGATATTCAAATCATGCAAAAGTTCATTAACTTCAATAAAACACTCACATGCCGACGATCCTTGTTGGCTCCGCAATGTAGTTACAATTCAAGCCTTTCCAAGCATATTTAGCTGGAACACATGCATCTCCCATCCAGTTTTTCTTCATGTTGTAATCGCTCCTGATTTTCACAATGGCAGCAGCTGCAAATCCATGGATGCTAATGGTGTGGCATTTACTCAAGAATAACAATTATGATAGGGCAAAACAAGACTTGTAATAAAAAAGGTTCGTTTTTGAGGATCTGGATGAACCTATAAAAAAAAAGGAAAATTAGGACGTGCCATCTTGATCGTCAGTCGGCGTATTGGTGAGAGTCAGCGGTGTGTACACCTCGAGCGCGTTGAGGATTGGGGGAGAGTCAGACAAGCCCGTGGAGTTGAGAGCCCATTGGAGGAGATTCCCTTCGTCGTTCGCAAGCCCATCCTTGCTCCCGGCCAAGGCCGCTACGGCCAAGGAAGAATCTGACGAATCCTTGGCTTCCATTCTTCAGATCGGAGACGTCCGATCAGATCCGGAGCAGCAAGCCGCACAAATAAGATGGGCAAAGTGGCAACAGAGGAAGGAGGAATCAGGGGAGAGCGGTGAACTAGGGCCGGGTATGAGCAAGGGTTTCGGCGGCAATTGTGAGGTTTTGAAGAGGGGAAGCAAGCTAGGGTTAGGGTTCCAAGTGGAGGGGAGATGGACAAGAGCAGAAGATTTGAACGACAGTGGGGGAGTGGAGTTTGCAGATCACCGTCGCTTCCTCCGCCGAAGAGGGAGATTGCGACGGGCGGAGAGGGAAGAGCTAAGACGAAGTCGGCGAGAAACTGAAAAGGATAATTTAACCAAGAGCACGAGAAGGTCACCGTACGCACCGGAGGAGCACGGGCCTGGAGGAGCACCGCCCTAGACGGGAGCACGGGCCTGGAGGAGCACCGGATGCGGCTTTCGTTCTATCTTCGTCTTCGCCTCTTCACAGCGGCGCGAAGAGGAGCTAGAGGTGCGAAAGGGGCGGGAGAAGAGGAGAGGCACGAAAGGGGGGCGGGTGAAGAGGGCAGGCATGAGAGGGGGCGGGAGAGGCACGAAAATGGGGCGCGCGGGAGAAGACGAGCTAGAGGTGCGAGCGGGAGAGGGACGAAACTGGGGCGGGAGAAGAGAAGAAGAGGCGTACGCACGAAGGAAATCGCGGACTCGCCCGATAAAAAACCTGGATATAAACCCTCTAAACCCTCAACGACAACGGTCAACGACAATACTTTTTAAAAGCGTTGTCTTTGGCAAAAAAACCCGCTAAAAGACAACGTTTTCGACAACGGTTTTTTAAAAGTGTTGTGGTTGACCCAAAATCAACACTAATAGACAACGCTTTCTGAACAAACGTTGTCTTTTAGTTTTCAAAGACAACGGTTTTGACTAAAAACGTTGTAAATTGAAAAACCACAACGCTTTTGCTAAAAACCGTTGTCTTTGGGGCGTTGTCTATTAACATTTTTCTAGTAGTGCCCATAGTGAGAATGAGAATAGGAGCAGCATCAGAGGCACCATTATGTTTTAAGGTTATAAGAGGATCCTATCACAATGTCCCATGGTCCTCTAGGTGTCATCCCCTACTTCATGACGTCGAATTGGGGTTGACACATTAAGCTCTGTGATAGTCAATGGTGCCCTCATGAGCTTTTGGACTACTTTAGTGAACAATCCCTCACATCTAGGTATTTATGGGTCAGAAATTTGAGTTTACCTTTCTGTCATTCTCCACGTCCCGTGGAATATGAAGATGCACAGTTAATATCAAAATCATATATGCACAATAAAGTTAGATCATGGATAAACATATCATATGGCAAGAAAGATAAATAAGTATAAAAGATGAATGTCAACAATATATTGGACCACAAGATAAGATTTATGCTGTTTTATTTGTGTATGCTTGTCTTGCAGGAACCAGGAGCTGGAAGTAAGATGAAGAAAGCAAAGTGAAACAAACAAATGCAGCCGAACCAAGCCCGGGGTTAACTCAGGTCAAACCTGAGTCAACTGGTTCCAGTCGACCTGAATGTGGATTCCAGGCAATCGGACGATCCAGTCGACCCGAATAAGGATTCCAGTCGACCCGAACGGAAAGACCCAGCCCGGATAGGATCGAGAAGATCGGATCAAATCAGATCCTTATCTAGTAGACTATATGAGCGGTTCCAGTCGACCGGAATATGTTATAAAAGGAGGTGAACGTAAACAACAAGCAATATCAATTACAAGCTATCCTTCTCTTCTAGTGGTGATTCGGAACGCGAACGAGGCCAGGTGCTTGCAATCGGGAAAGATCCAAGAGGAGTGTGCGATGCTCAGGACTTCCAGATCGGCGAAAGTGTTTAGTTTAGTTTTCCTTTGCTTTCTATTCTTTGTATTCTTTATTGGACTGTAAGACAGATTTCTCCGCCTTCGAATAAAGCTTGAAAAGGAGACCACTAGTGGACGGGCGCCTCCCGTACATAGGCCTTGGATGTACTAACCTTGGAGGATTAGGAACCAAGTAAAATCCGCGTGTCCCTACGCTTGTTACTAATTCTGCTGCTAAGTTATTCTGATAGAACGAATGAACGATAAACGAAAATCGCACTATTCACCCCCTCTAGCGTGTTACAAGATCCAACAGTTTTGTTATTGCTAGTGTCTTCGAGAGAATCTCTATGTTTTAGGGTGGACGAAAATGTCGATAGCTCATTGGAACGTCTCTCCTAGGGTTCTCAATTACAGAGAAACATCTCCTCCCTTAATCATGAGGCTTCCAGAGCTTTTTATAGCCCTGAAAATCAATCAAGTTCATTAAACCTTCCAAAAATATTAGAGGTCGTGTCCGGTTGCACCGGGGGAGGGGGGCGTGTCAGAAATCTGGAGGTAAAGAGGATTGCTTGACATTGCCATGTCTGGTGGCATGGGGAGGGGGCGTGTTGGGTCTGGACAGATAAGCATGGTCATGTCTAGTGGCGCAACCCCAACGTGAAGTGTCCTGATCAAAGCAACTCTCAGCCGGATAGGACATGGTCGTTCCATGGGGCACGAGGTTTGTGGTCTCCATGGTTGCTCTGAGTCCAACTTCGGTGGTAAGAACATGGTCATGCTATGGGACACGACCAGAGCATGTTCTTTGCCCTGGACTCTCATTCCAAGACTCTTTAGCTCTAATTAAGCTCTGATTTCACATATTGTCAATAAAAAAGACACTAGCTGTTCTCCGAATTAAAAGAATGAAAATAATATAAAAGAAATGAAATATGCAAATATGTTCATGCGATGAAATAAAATGCATGCAAAACTATACCAAAAACTCTATGAAATACACACATCATTCTTCCCCATTGAGACCAAAATAAGGTTGTTGACCATTCCTGTAGAAGACTCCGCTGCGTTTGTAGGAACTCTTTTAATGACAAGTAAAGGATACAATGATATTGACTCTGAATTCAAGTTAGTCATTTCGATTTGCCATTGTTGCAATTCAATTTTGAATTTTAACCTTATAGATGATTGATAACTATATCATGTGATGCATCCTTTAGTTTGATTTCGATGTATCACAATGCTTTCACGAAGTTCTCAGCGGCCCAGAAGCCGAGCATGGTTGGTTCGTGGAGAAGATTGCATGCAGGGTGGAGAAGCAGGGGATGGACAACAACGAGGATGAGGTGTCCAAGTTCTCCCATGAGATCGAAAGGAATAGGTAGGCATTCAAGGTTTTGATGCACAGTCACTAAAATAGCATTGGTGGCAGTGGCTGCTACTGATGACATGGCACGGAGATGAAGGCGCAGATGGTGAAGGACATTAACATAAGAACGTTACTTCTTCTGATTAATTGCACTAAAAGAAATAACCTCTATTGGTTGTTTAAACAAAGTAACTAATTGAATTGAACTTAAAATAAATTAAATTATTAAAATGATTATTTAAGTTTAATTCAAACTTAACTTAAGCTTGTCCATTTAAATGTTATTAAGTTCTCAATTCAAGTTTATTTGATTATTTAATTTTTTTATATTTTTAAATTTATTTAGTTAGTTATTGAACTTGATAAAATAAATTTGTTTGTTCGTTTTGAATTTTTTTCTATTTATAAATTTGATAAGAATTATATTGATAAACATAATTTATAATCTTTGTAAATATTATTCAGAAATAATATATATTCAAATTTATTTATTTAATTTAATAAATTATTTAACTTTATTTATTTAATTAATCTTTTATATATTAAATAAATAAATAAACTCTTATTAAATCAAACACTAAATTCATTTACAACTTTGAATTATTATTTGTATGAATTTTGTGATTCATAGTAAATTCTAAAAACATATCCCATGAGACAAAGAATTAGATCTGTCAAATCAGTTGAGTAGCTCGAGACTAGACATAATTTGACATAGTCATGGCCGTGTCAAGCCCAAAACTTAAACATGAGCAGATTGTGTTGGATTTAACTTAACAAAACGTTAAGAACTTGTGAAATTTGTGATTGAAATACAATTAGCAATCCTTGTGATACCCAACTGGCTTTATCTCTGCTATTAGATTAGAGTGACACATAAAAAGGGAACATTAAGAGAAAATTCTCTCTCTCTCTCTATATATATATATTATGATCAAGTAATTAAGAATTAGAGTTGATGAGAAATTCTTCTATAGGAAATAGATTATATTGGTATGAACTAAAGTTGATGATACACTCTTCTATCGCAAAATAGGCTATTAGGAACACTTTGCAAATGTGGTCCATGGAAATTGGAGCTAATATAATTGGCCTTCTAAATCTAACACTTGATATACCCTTACATGGGCACTTGAGCTAGTAATAGAAGTTTTTAAATGTTGCCTCTGGGGCATAATTGAGTTGTTATGATGGAGCAGAGTTACTAAAGTGGGCAAGAGTCGAATCTCGATGAAATTGAGACAATGCCCTTCTCCGTAGTGGCCGATTGCAGTTTCTCGATTTATCTCCTCATAGATGATTGTGGGACCGACCGTATGTGGTCGCTGGAGTAACGGATTCCACCTTTTGCTGAAGAAGAGGTTTCTAAATGTTTAAGATGAAAGAAAACTAACATCTCACACTAAAGAGCCTGTTGAAACTTAGGTTATGAGATTATGTAGCTAAACCCACAAGATGATGGGTAAAGCTCTCAAGTGTGGAAAACAACTTAAAGGCACCGTTGACATTGGACAAGGACATATTTGCATTCCTAAATAACATTTAGTAGAATGCGTATGAACTTTGTTGAGGAGTGAATATTAACATTTGAATCTTCAATTGGTCATCACGCAACTACAAATAAGTAAGTTGTGTTAACTTAACAAAAATAAATGAAATACAAAATCAACCAATACTAATAGAAATATATAACATGATTTAGGGATTTTATTATTGAAATTATCGTTGTCAATCCAACTATCTCTGTTCAATAGTGAGCTCATTGTTTATTTAGATTTAATCATCATTGACATTTTTATTTATCATTGGATCATCCCTTCAAGAGGTGGTCACCTTTTTAATAAGTAGCAAGGTCGAGGTAACGGTTATGATCTTTTTCTCTCAAATGGGGATAAGACTCTCATTAAAGGGCATTTGTTTTTCAATTTGACTCTTCGGAATGCACAGTATTGTTCGATCGATGCATGTGCAACATAGGAGTCATAGCTATTTGTGTAGGCAAGGATGACTATTTGTTGTTTGCATCACAAGGGCGACTATTACAAGCGGTAGTTTGTCTCTTTGTGCCACACAACTATTTGTTTGTTGCTTTGCAGCATGTAGATAGTTGTTCGAATATTTGAATGTGTAATTGATTAACTATTTCAACTAATTAATTGCACGGTCATCTGATCATACAATTGTTTATTATTATCTCTCAATTAATTGAGTTCTAATTTGAATCCCAACTAAATTTTACCTTAGATATAATCTTCATTAATAACTCAACATTGAAATTTAACAATTCCAATTTTTCTCATACAAAATTTGATTTAAAAATTCTTATGGCACCGTTTGTTCCATGAGAATTATCA
>NW_027430628.1:0-2441 GCF_044706935.1 Curcuma longa | reverse complement strand
TGTAGGATCGAGTGCACGTGAGAGGGGGGGTGAATCACGTGCTTTTAAAAATTTTCGTTCGTTTAAAAATCAGAGTTAGAAACTTGTGCTTTGAAAATCGTGCAGCGGAAAATAAGAAATACGAAGCGATGAAAAAAATGCGTACGAAAGACACAAGTAATTTTTTACTTCGTTCGGAGCCGTCGACGACTCCTACTCGAAGGCCCAGGTCCCTTGGACCTTTCCTGTGGGCAATCCACTAAATCTCTCTACCAGACAAAAATTCTGGTAGAGTAGGCGAATACAATGATCAAAAGTGTGACAACCCCACACTTTTGATTTTTAAATAAATGCCGAAAATAAATTTAAAAAAAACTCTGTTACCCAACAACAGAAAATTCTGGATGCGCTCGGATGTTGGGGGTGATCTTCCGGCAGAAGTTGGACGTGGTCGTGTCGAAGCTCGGGTCGCTGCAGAAGAATGACGTTGGTCGAAGTTGTAGATTCATGCACTGAACAAGGCTTTATATAGAAACTGTTGAACTTATCTGCAGATCTGCAAATGTTTAAAAAAACCGCAAAACTTGATTCACGCATTGCAGTTTATCTTATCTAGATTTAAAAGATAATTTAAATAATATTTATTTTATTCTCTTTAAATATTTATTATAGATAGAAATAGTGTTATCAAAATAATAAAGAAATCTTATTCCATTAAGAGATACAAGCCCCTCTTTATATAGGAGGTTTATGGACCTATTCTAGGAGATTTATTCTAATAAATATAACCAACTTCTAATAAATATAACCAACACTCCCCCTCAAGTTGGAGCATAGATATTAATCATGCCCAACTTGTTACAAAGATAATCAACTCGGATCCCGTTCAAAGCTTTTGTGAAGATGTCCCCCAATTGTTCTCCAGTTTTTACATATCCTGTAGTAATCAAGCCTTGTTGAATTTTCTCACGAACAAAATGACAATCAATTTCAATGTGCTTAGTTCGCTCATGGAACACGGGATTCGATGCAATGTGAATAGCAGCTTGATTATCACACCATAGTTTTGCTGGTATTGAAATTTTGAGTCCTACTTCAGTTAACAATTGATATATCCACATTATTTCACACACAGACTGTGCCATAGCCCTGTATTCTGATTCTGCACTGGATCGTGACACAACCTTTTGCTTTTTACTCTTCCATGATACTAAATTTCCTCCAACAAAGATACAATAACCTGAGGTAGACCTTCTATCCATTTTGGAACCTGCCCAATCTGCATCTGAAAAACATTCAATATGAGTGTGCCCATGATTTTTATATACAATACCTCGTCCGGGTGCACCCTTTAAATAACACAAAATTTGTTCTAATGCTGCCCAATGATGAACCGTTGGAGATGACATATACTGACTAACAACACTAACCGAATATGCAATATCTGGACGAGTCAAGGTAAGATAATTCAACTTTCCAACCAACCTTCGATATCTCTCTGGATATTCAAATAATTCTCCATCTGCTGTAAGATCCACGTTCTGAGTCATTGGAGTACTACAAGGTTTTGCCCCTAACTTTCCCGTCTCAGTTAATAAGTCAAGAACATATTTCCTCTGAGATAGAAATATGTAGGGTCCCCAAGAATGTCTGTATCTCCACAATAGGCATGATATTGTCCACTTTGGGCCTAAGCCCTCATGGTTTTGTTCTTGGGCTCTCCCCAAAAGGCCTCATGCCAATGGAGATACTTTCCATCCTTTTTAAACTCATGATCTTTTCCATGTGTTTTAGATGTGGGACTATGTTTGCACCTTTGCAACCCAACAATCCCCCCTCAAACAAAGGACCACAGACCCCCCCTCAAACGGAAAGCCTCCGTTTGATGTCTGAATCTTCGACCCACCAGGACTTCCTGCCCCTCGGTCCACCCTGACCTACTAGGAATTCCTGCCCAGCCGCAACCAGGACTTCCTGCCCCTCGGTCCACCCGACCTACTAGGACTTCCTGCCCAGCCGCAACCAGGACTTCATGCCCCTCGGTCTACCCGACCTACTAGGACTTCCTGCCCAGCCGCAACCAGGACTTCATGCCCCTCGGTCTACCCGACCTACTAGGACTTCCTACCCGGTGTCTGGTCCTCTTGATTCAAACACGGGAGCCCCTACTTCCTTTGTTTTTAAGGTTCAACCCACATGGTTAGATCCGGATCATAGCTCATCCGGCGATTAGTCCGGTGAAGAGCGGCCTCGCTCTGATACCAATTGTAGGGTCCAGAAGAATGTATGTATCTCCACAATGGCATGATATTGTCCACTTTGGGTCTAAGCCCTCATGGTTTTGTTCTTGGGCTCTCCCCAAAAGGCCTCATGCCAATGGAGATACTTTCCATCCTTTTTAAACCCATGATCTTTCCCATGTGTTTTAGATGTGGGACTATGTTTGCACCTTTGCAACCCAA
>NW_027430627.1:0-4396 GCF_044706935.1 Curcuma longa | reverse complement strand
TTGATTGATCAAATTTTATTTATTCCAACATGACTCTAATTCACAATCACAATTTCCATAATTGTATTCATATTAAATCAATATGCTTCTTTCATCCCGCATAGTTACTGAAACATAACACGAAGTAAAAAAAATTATAGTTAATAAAAAAGAACAAGGAATAAGCATTTAGGACAACACCATGATTGTGCTGGTCTTGGAAAGAAAAAAGATCAAGTCGTTTCTTAAATTCTCCAACATTCGAACTTTTGACAAATTCCTCAATATTACATATAATATTTTTGCTTAGTTCTAAGTTGTTGCATTACTTTTGGTAGACAATGTTAAGATCGAGTAGTGAACATGCCTTTGAATGGTAAACAATTATTAGCCTCAGCATCATAAGATGTTCCTCGATGAAGAGCATCATATAAAGGAAACCAAAGATGGACTCGACCAAGCCAAATTATTAAGTTGAAATGTTTTTGAACAAGATGAAATTCTTTAAATTGAAGCTGGTGATACATATTAATACTATGCAAATACTATAACCTTCGCAGTGTTAATCTCAAATTGCTCCTCAACATCATCAAGTAAAGCCTTCCAACTATCTAGTTCAAGTTTTTGCCATGAAGAGATCAAAGGAAAAATTGGATTGAGCAAATCTAGCAGTGAAAACTATTTATCATGCAGCAGCATTCAATAAGAGAGAAATACTTTAAGCAGGACTAGTATGTTACCTTTGAAAGAAAACAGACAAAATTTGAACTGTCGATCGAGGAGAGGAGTTCAATCCCACAACTATGAATAATAATAAGAATCAATCCAAACCAAAAGAATGCTAAATTAAGTGTGAAGGACTAACTAAGCATTTATCACAAGTAACAAAGTGAACTTAAACTGAAGAGGACTAAGGAACTTAGCCTATTATATTGTTAAAATTTAAATCTCTACAAAAGCAAATAATTATGACTGGAATGATTCTATGATATTGTTGCGATATCATTCCAACATTCCAATGCATGGTGTCAGCGAGATTGGATGTTAAAAGAGGAAGAAGGTGAAGCATAGAAAGAAGACATTATTTATCCCAAGTGGTATTAAATCTCAATAATTTGGAATGATATATTTTGGCCATTTCATCCAATATGGTATAAGATTTCAAACCATGAACAAAACTTCCTATTCTTGATCTTAATCAATCGGTTGCCAAAACTTACTATTCTTGATCTTGATAAATCTAAGTGGCTCTCCTAATTTTTATGATCTCAATGCACATACATACACAAACAACTAGACAATC
Source organism: Curcuma longa (assembly GCF_044706935.1). Lineage (NCBI taxonomy): Eukaryota > Viridiplantae > Streptophyta > Magnoliopsida > Zingiberales > Zingiberaceae > Curcuma > Curcuma longa. Next base: position 3,114 of record NW_027430627.1, on the reverse strand, counting down.
ACTATTCGAGTGTCAATGTTCCATAGAATAGTGTTTGCATTTGTGTGTGGCACATGTGTATGCATGCTCAGTCGGGGGTCTAAAGAAGGTCTTGAATTTTTTGAATCTATAATGCACTTCAATTGAGTTTTCACTAAATAATTTGATTAGCAATGTTATTGGCATCTCTATAAAATACATTAAGAAATACATAGTTAACCCAAGACACCAATTCACTTCCAATCAGCCACACATTGTTAGTGTTCATGTGTTTGGTTTGTAATAGTGGTAATTTGTGGATGGCTGATTGGGTGGATCTCTGAGGAAAATTTTGAACATTTTTGAACTATGATGACGGACTCCAATCAAGACTTCTTACACAATACTTGATTGTGAATGTTACTGACATCTACATAATACATTTAGAAATAGCAAGTTTACATGAGACAACAAAAATAAAGAATAATAAAAGCTCTTACCCAAGTTCAGTTATGAAATCTTGACATGTCCGAGCATTAGTGTTAAGGGAGTAATGAAATGTTCATCACCTTTCCATTGGAGTTGGATCAGTATCACCAACAATAGTTGTAGGAATTATCATGTCTATGTTATCGTCATGACTATCAATTGCAGTGCCTCGATTAGATAAGAACAAAGCAAATACTTTTCTACAAACTTCTACTGGGGAGAGGAACAAGTGCAGCCTTATGGGGGCAATTTCGAAGGTTGATTTAATGAATATTTCTATTGCTAGATATAGATCCTAAAAAACAATAATGAATTCATTAGAATAACACAGTAAAGAGAATGCCATCATAATCTGAATTATCTGCTTGCTAAATTAACTATTTGGGAATGTCACCATGGATAATACCTCAATTACCCCTCGTCTCCTATCAGTAGTGCGTTGAAGAACATGATCCTATATCTAAAGCAATCTTGTCTTCTAGTCAATTAAGGGCTCGCAAATTGATTAACATTCAGGTTACCTACTGCTCCACTTCTCTTAAAACCTTCAAACAATCTCAGAAAAAGGTTACAGGCCATAAGATCTAAGACAGCAAAATTTTGATCAGGTGTACATTGATCAAATCTATTGACTATGTTGCTACTTGATAGTCGTGAAGCCTGAGACATTGGAGATGCAGGACATAGGTTCTTATTGTAAAATAATATGAAATCTTACTTTATTACAAGAGATAAGTCCTTATTTATACACGAATATAGGGACCTATTCTAGGAGAATTATTCTATAAAAAATAAAATAAAATATTTATCCCTAACAGAATATTTATTCCTAAATATTCTAACAGTCCCCTCAAGCTGGAGAATATAAATCATATGTACCCTGTTTGTTACATATGTAGTCAATTCGAGGACCTCTCAGTGACTTGGTAAATATATCTGCTAGTTGATCCTGTGAATTAACAAAATTAATAGGCATTTCATCAGATATGACTTTTTCTCTGATAAAGTAACAGTCAACTTCAATATGCTTTGTCCTCTCATAAAAAACTAGATTCGAGGCGATATACATGGCGGCTTGATTGTCACATATAAGTGACATTTGTGTAACCTCTCCAAATCTTAGCTCTTGAAGCAATTGTTTGAGCCATATAAACTCTTGACTGCTATGGTCTATAGTTTGATATTTTGCCTCTGCACTGGATCTTGCCACAACATTTTACTTTTTGCTTTTCCAAGAAATAAGTCTATCTCCGCGACAAATATATAAAAACCAGAAGTAAATTTCCTATCAATGGGACCTCCTGCCCAATCTATATCAAAATAGCCTACGACTCGAGTATGTCCTTTGTCTCCGTACAAAAGACCCTTTCCTGGAGCACCTCTGATATATCGGATAATGCATGTCACAGTATCCTAATGTTCCTTGCATGGAGAGTTGAGAAACTGACTTACTACACTTACTGCAAAAGAGATATCCAGACGAGTAACAGTAAGGTAGCTTAATCTCCTTACTAATCATCTGTATCGTTTAGGATCTGAAAGAGACTTCTCCTGATTTAACATAAGCTTGACATTAGGATCCATAGGTGTGTCAACTGGCTTTGAGTTTAACATGATTGTTTCTTCTAGAATATCCATTGCATACTTCCTTTGAAATATAATAATCCAATTTTTGGACCGTGCTACTCTATCCCAAAAAATATTTGAGTTTGCTGAGATTTTTTGTCTGAAAATGTTTGAAAAGATATTGTTTCACCTGTGAAATCCTGAGATGATCGCTACATGTGATAACAATATCATCAACATAAACTACTAAGTAGATGCAACCAGTAGACGAATGACGATAAAAAATAGAATAGTCAACCTCACTCCGAGTTATGCCAAACTGTTGAATTACAGTACTAAATCTACCGAACCATGCTCTGGGAGACTGCTTGAGGTCATATAAAGATTTTCACAGGTGACAAACAAAACCAGAAGACTCCCCTTGAGCAACAAAACACGAAGGTTGCTCCATTTAGACTTCCTCGAGCAGGTCACCATATAAGAAAGCATTTTTGATATCCAACTGTTAAAGAGGTCAATGTCGAATTGCATCAATGAACAAGAATAAGCACACAAAAGATAGCTTGGCAATAGGAGAAAAAATATCCCCATAATCCAATCTGAAGATCTGAGTATATCCTTTAGCAATGAAGTGAGCCTTAAGCAGGTCAACTTTTCCGTCTGGACCAACCTTCACTGTATATACCCATCGACAACCGACAACTAACTTCCCTGGCGATAGAGGAACGAGGTCCCAAGTCCCACTGCTCTACAAAGTACACATTTCATCGAGCATGGCCTGTTTCTATCTTGGATGAGCAAAGGCATCACCTGCAGTCTTCGGAAGAGAAACAGACAACAAGGAGGAAAGACAAGCAAAATAAGAAGGAGAAACACGATGATAACTCAAAGAAACATAATGAGGAGAAGAATTACGAGTGGAACACACCTTTTAGAAGTGCAATGGAAATATCAGACTCAAGAGATGGGACCGGAGGACGAGGTAAAAGACTTGACTCCGAAAATGTGTCTATGGCAGTGTTAGTGGTGCTCGGCGGCAAAGCAGGACGAGTACGACACTGATAAACCTGCAATGGAGGAGATGTCTCCGGAGGCGACAGA
>NW_027430626.1:0-2724 GCF_044706935.1 Curcuma longa | reverse complement strand
AGCCAGCAGCAGCCACCAGTGGCCAGCGCCGGCCACCGCAGGCCAGCGGCGCCCAGCACCCGCCACACGGCCACCCTCCACTCCGCCAGCGACAACAACCAACAACACAAAGGAAAAAGAAGAAAATCTTACCACTCCGGTCGGTTCAGAGGCGGCGGCTGGTTCAGAGGCGGCGGCTGGAGAGAGAAAAGAGGGGCGACGGCTGGTTTGCGGGGGAGGGGCGCCGACTGGTTCAGACCACTCTGGCCGAGAGAGAAAGCGAGAAAGAGAGGCGCTGGCGGGTGGTTCGCGAGAGAAAGCGAGAGTCGGCTGGTTCGTGAGAGAGAATAGGGAGAAAGAGGGGCGGTGGCGCCTGTTTCGATCGGGAGAGAAGAAGGCGGCGGCTGTTTCGATCGGGAGAGAAAAGAAAGGGCAAAGGGAGTTAGGTTTAAGTGAAATTTGGCAACGAAAGATTTTCGTCGCCAAGTTCGTCGCCAAATTGGCGATGAACCGTCCGTTCGTCGCTAATTTGGCGACGAATTTTTGATTCATCGCCAAATTGGCGACGAATGGACTATTCGTCGCCAATTTAGTATTTTTTTCACTAGTGGCAGTCGACTGAAGTGGTAAGATCAGTCGACTGGCACTAAGTTATTACACCTGATACGCCTCATCAGTCGACTGGATTTAACTCCAGTTGAGTCGTTTCTGGAGATTAGTCGACTGACCTTGAAGGCCAGTCGACTGATGGCAATCAGAAGGTATAACGACTTGACTAGAGCTTCATGTTAGTCGACTGAAGGTGATGGACTCGACTAGATGTGTTCATCAGTCGACTGTCATCAACTCCGAGCAAACAGAAGGTAAGATGACTCGACTGATCGACCACATCAGTCGACTAAGGGCAAAATCAGTCGACTGATGAGAAAGGTCAGTCGATTGGATTTTGAATTCGCGTATATACAAAAGCATATCGATCCAATCAATTCGATTCATAAATACATATGACCTGTCATCAAACAATCACATCCAATCCAAAATACACCAATAGAAATCAATCAATAACATCCATTGATTACATCCAAATATCCATAACATACAAAGATTCATAACAACATCCACAATCCATAACATGCATAATATATAATCCATCCAACTCATACAATACATGTCTATATATAAGTCCAACCAACAGTCATAACAATCCCGAAAATCTATAAAAGTACTGATATAAGCAAGATCAAGTCTTGTTTTCTTTGCAATCAAGTGACTCATCTTTGCAATCAAGTCACTCATCCGGGTCATCCTGACCCGGCCAGCTGCTCGAGGATAATGGGGGCGGTGAAGCTCGGAATTGACATACTCGCCTCAGGCTCTGTTCCACCTCCCACTCGCTAAGCATCACATCAGCTTGTCGCGCTCCCATCGTGCCCTCAGCCATGTTTTGTTGAAGCTGATGGGTGTGTCTACGTGTCTCCGCAATTTCCCGCTCCAATCTTTGTACTTTGCTGGTAGCTCTGGTCAATTCTTGTTCTAGCAGCCATATTCGTTTGTTTGCCACATTGCGCTCTTGTTCCCGCGCCAAGGACTCACCACGAAATTGGGCAGCCCTCTGAGCCCAAGTTCTAGCTTCTTGCTCAGCCTCTTCCTTCTCTTGGGTCAATTGTTTCAATCGTTGGAGCAGAGCAGCACAATCCATAACTTGAGAATATTCAATAACAGAGGAACAAGGATATGAGGGATGTTTGAAAAAATATAGCTAATCAGGTCCACCACCGGCCAGCTGTCAAGCACCGTGATGCAGTGCCGGCCAGCGCCACGATGCAGCGCTGGCTAGCGCCGCGATGCAGCGCCGACCAGCGCCGCGATGCAGCGCCGACCAGCGCCGCGATGCAGCGCCGACCAGCGCCGCGATGCAGTGCCGACCAGCGCCGGCCAATGTCGCCCAGCGCCGTCCAGCGCTGGCCAGCATCGGCCAGCCTCCAGCAACCAAGTGGCCAGCGGCCAGCAGCCGCGTGGCCACCAGCGGCGTGGCCACCGACCGCGTGGGCACCAACGGCCGCGCGCAGCAACCGCGCAGGCGCGCCTAGCGCGGGCCGCGGCCGAGCGCCGACCACCGGCAGGCAGGGACCGGCCAGCAGCAGGCGGTGGCGATGGCCCCTGCAGCAAACCGGCGGCCAAAAGCAAACAAAACGAGGAAGAGGAGGAAGGAAGAAGCTTACCACACACGACGAGTAAAGATCCGGTCAAAAAAAATGAGATTTGGTTGTTCGCCGTGGTTGTAAGCGGCTGAGGTAGCGATTTGGCATGGAAAGCAACGGAGGAAGAAGACGCAGATTTAGGGATGGTGAAAGAATTTGGCGACGAAATAATTTTGTCACCAAATTTGTCGTCATTTGTCGACGAACAGCAAGTTCATCACTAAATCAGCGACGAACAGCCTGTTCGTCGCCAAATCAGCAACGAACAGGCTCGTTTGTCGCCAAATTCGACGACGAACAGCGAGTTCGTCGCAAAATTCGACGACGAACAGCGAGTTCGTGGCCAAATTCGACGATGAACGGCGTGTTCGTCGCCAAAATTAGCGACGAACGGGTAGTTCGTCGTAGATTTGTGATGAATACGCTGTTCGTCGTCGAATTTATCGACGAACACAGTGTTTGTCGTTGATTTTGGTGACGAACGAGCCCGTTCGTCGTCGATTTTGCGACAAATACGCTGTTCATCGCCGAATTTGGCGACGAA
>NW_027430625.1:0-5713 GCF_044706935.1 Curcuma longa | reverse complement strand
AAAGATGTTCTCGTACTTTATTTGTTTCTAAAAATTTGTCATTGTGACACTTTCTGCATGGACATCTTATCTTATTTCCATCCATAAAATCAACCTTATTTGTAGCAAACTCAATAAATTGTTCTAATCCAGCAATAAATTCATCAGTCAAACCTCTACGTTCAGGTAAATTCTTGTTATACATCCAACTTCGTGTTTTCTGCATTTTTCCTGAATCCACAAATTTCAACATATTATAATATAATTCATTAATAATTCTTTCTTAATTCATCAACACTTGTTCTAGGAGTTTAAGGAAAGGGTTTAGGGTTTAGGATTTAGGGTTTAGGTTTAGGATTTAGGGTTTTAATTTAGGTTTAGGGGGTTTTAGGGTTTAGGGTTAGGGTTTAGGGTTTAGGGTTTAGGGTTTAGGATTTAGGGTTTAGGATTTAAGGTTTAGTCATTTACGGTTTATGATTTAGGGTTTTGGTTTAGGGTTTAGGATTAGGGTTTAGGGTTTATAGGGTTTAAGATTTAGGCTTTAGTGGGAATTTAGGTTTTGGGTTTAGAGTTTAAGTTTACGATTTTGGGTTTAGGTTTAGGATTTAGTTTTTAGGGTTTAAATTTAAACAGATTTAAGGGTTTAACATTTTAAGGTTACGGTTTACGATTTATGATTTTAGAGTTGTGGGATTTACGATTTATTATTTTAGGGTTTAGAATTTATCGTTTAGTCTAATTAATTCAAACTAAAATATAATAATAATTATTAACATTAAATTAATTACAATTATAACTAAAAAGTATAGCTATTCACATTTCTAAAATAACATAATTATAAATATACCTCAAGTCTATAAAAATATCTCTCTAATTATTTGAATTCACGCAACTTGTAAACCTGCAAAAACAACATTTAAAAAGTAATCAACACTAAATTCACATCATGTATCCTACAACTTATGCAATATTTAGAACATTTGACTAGCTAGATTTAGCTCAAATATAATATTATAAAAACATAAAATCCCTGTTTTATTTTATATAACATTACATGATTTTTTTTATCTGCACAAAATGGCACAATGCATTTATGAGACAAATAATATAATGACAATTTACCAGCCAAACCACTAGAATCAATTATGTAAGAATATTTAGAATAAATACCCTAGTGAGTCTACTTTTTCTTTGTTGGTTTAAGAAAAAATTCAACATATGTAAAGATATCGATCTACTCAACTTATGTGCTTTCTACAACATACCATATAATAACATCTATAACAATTCATTCTAGTCCTAATTGTTTGGGGTTAGCTACATAAAATAGAACCCAAGATCTAGAATTCACAAGGTTTTGGAGAAAAATTTGTGGCACAATTGTGATCCTAAGTGAGTCTACTAATTGATAGTAAATTGTAGTTTAATTAAGGGACTAAAAGAACATAGGTCTTTTGAAATGTTTACTCTCCCGATCCCAATCACTTTGGGAAGTGTTACGCCAGCCCTGGAAACGAAGCAGATAGTCACCATTACCATAAGACCAGCGACCAACTAATGGTTCTTTTCTTACTTAAGACTCATGGAGAGGAAGAAGGCGGCCGCGCAGCCAGCAGCAGCCGCGTGGCCAGCGGCCGCGCAGCCAGCAGCAGCCACCAGTGGCCAGCGCCGCGACCACCGCAGGCCAGCGGCGCCCAGCACCCGCCGCGCGGCCACCCTCCACTCCGCCGGCGACAACAACCAACAACACAAAGGAAAAAGAAGAAAAGCTTACCACTCCGGCCGGTTCAGAGGCGGCGGCGTCTGGTTCAGAGGCGGCGGCTGGTTCGCGAGAGAGAAAGAGGGGCGCCGGCTGGTTCGCGAGAGAGAAGAGGGGCGCCGGCTGGTTCGGACCACTCCGGCCGAGAGAGAAAGCGAGAAAGAGAGGCGCCGGCTTAGGGTTCGCGAGAGAAACCGAGAGGCGGCTGGTTCGCGAGAGAAAATAGCGAGATCGCGGGCGGCGGCGGCTGTTTCGATCGGGAGAGAAAAACTTTGTAACGGGGCGGCGGCTGTTTCGATCGGGAGAGAAAAGAAAGGGTAAAGGGGAGTTAGGTTAAGTGGAATGTGGCGACGAAAGCTTTTCGTCGCAGAGTTCGTCGCCAAATTGGCGACGAACCGTCCGTTCGTCGCTAATTTGGCGACGAAGACTCGGTTCGTCGCCAAATTGGCGACAAATGGACTATTCGTCGCCAATTTGGTATTTTTTTCACTAGTCAGACTGAAGTGGTAAGATCAGTCGACTGGCACTAAGTTATTACACCTGATACGCCTCATCAGTCGACTGGATTTAACTCCAGTCGAGTCGTTTCTGGAGATTAGTCGACTGACCTTGAAGGCCAGTCGACTGATGGCAATCAGAAGGTATAACGACTCGACTAGAGCTTCACGTCAGTCGACTGAAGGTGATGGACTCGACTGGATGTGTTCATCAGTCGACTGTCATCAACTCCGAGCAAACAGAAGGTAAGATGACTCGACTGATCGACCACATCAGTCGACTAAGGGCAAAATCAGTCGATATGAATACAGTCGACTGGATTTTGAATTCATATACAAAAGCATATCGATCCAATTCATAAATACATATGACTTGTCATCAAAAATCACATCCAAATACACCAATACAAATCAATCAATAACATCCATTGATTACATCCAAATATCCATAACATACAAAGATTCATAACAACATCCACAATCCATAACATGCATAATATATAATCCATCCAACTCATACAATCCATGTCTATATATAAGTCCAACCAACAGTCATAACAATCCCGAAAATCCATAAAAGTATTGATATAAGCAAGATCAAGTCTTGTTTTCTTTGCAATCAAGTGACTCATCTTTGCAATCAAGTCACTCATCCGGGTCATCCTGACCCCGCCAGCTGCTCGAGGACGATGGGGGCGGTGAAGCTCGGAATTGACATACTCGCCTCAGGCTCTGTTCCACCTCCCACTCGCTAAGCATCACATCAGCTTGCCGCGCTCCCATCGTGCCCTCAGCCATGTTTTGTTGAAGCTGATGGGTGTGTCTACGTGTCTCCGCAATTTCCCGCTCCAATCTTTGTACTTTGCTGGTAGCTCTGGTCAATTCTTGTTCCAGCAGCCATATTCGTTTGTTTGCCACATTGCGCTCTTGTTCCCGCGCCAAGGACTCACCACGAAATTGGGCAGCCCTCTGAGCCCAAGTTCTAGCTTCTTGCTCAGCCTCTTCCTTCTCTTGGGTCAATTGTTTCAATCGTTGGAGCAGAGCAGCATGATCCATAACTTGAGAATATTCAATAACAGAGGAACAAGGATATGAGGGATGTTTGAAAAAATATAGCTAATCAGGCCCACCGTCGGCCAGGCCAGCTAGCGCATGCAGCGCCAGCCGCCCAGCAGCACCGCCGGCCAGCGCCCACGTGCAGCGCCGTCCAGCCACGTGGCCAGCGGCCAGCAGCGCCGCCGGCGCCGCCAGCAGCGCCACAGGCCATGTGGCCGCCAGCCGTGGCCACCGGCCAGCGCCGCGCAGCAGCAACCGCGCAGGCGCGCCCAGCCGCCGCCCAGCACGGGCCGCAGGCGACCAGCGGCGAGCGCCGACCACCGGCAGGCAGGGACCGGCCAGCAGCAGCCAGCGGCCGGCAGGCGGCGGCGATGGCCCCTGCAGCTGTCCGGCGGCCAAAAGCAAACAAAACGCGAATGAAAAATAAGGAAGAGGAGGAAGGAAGAAGCTTACCACACACGACGAGCAAAGATCCGATCGGAAAAAGATGAGATTTGGCTGTTCGCCGTGGTTGTAAGCGGCGGAGGTAGCGATTTGCCGTGGAAAGCGGCGGAGGAAGAAGACGCAGATTTAGGGATGGTGAAAGAATTTGGCGACGAAACAATTTCATCGCCAAATTCGTCGCCAATTGGCGACGAACAGCCTGTTCGTCGCCGAATCGGCGACGAACAGAGCTCGTTCGTCGCCAAATTCGACGACGAACAGCGTGTTCGTCGCCAAATTCGACGACGAACGGCGTGTTCGTCGCCAAAATCGACGACGAACGAGCTGTTCATCGCAGATTTTGCGATGAATACGCTGTTCGTCGTCGAATTTGCCGACGAACACGATGTTCGTCGCTGATTTTGGCGACGAACGAGCCCGTTCGTCGCCGATTTGGCGACGAACACGCTGTTCGTCGCCGAATTTGGCGACGAACATGTTGTTCGTCGCCAAATCGGTGATGAACGGGATGTTCGTCGCCAAATGTCCATGATTTTGAAATTACCCGTGGTTTTGTGATGATTTGTTGTTTCGTCGCAAATCTGCGATGAATTTGGCAACGAATTATATATCTCCGACGAAATTGGCGACGAAATTTATTCGTTGCTAATGTAGCAACAAATCTTTATTTGTCGCAAATGTCGTTGCTAATTAGCAACGAAAAATGATTTCGTCGCAGAATTTGTTGCTAATTTGCGATGAAAAAATTTCGTCCCTTTCAAAATATCTATTTTTTTGTAGTGATACCTTAGACAACTCCATCCATGGTTAACCCTCCCTTCATACCCTACACAACTCTACAAGTAATCAACTTTCTTCATTTTTTTAATAGTCAATAGGTGCATTATAACTCAACTAGATTTCTATTTTGACAAGATTATTGTAAATTGAGATGATAAGGTTCCATCGAACCAAGTGAATGCTTCTAGTAAGCACAAATCAACCCGGTTGAGCCTAGAAGTGGTTTCGACACTCAACCCGGACACCCCTTGGTTAACTCTCCCTTCAAACCTACCAACTCCATTATACGTCAACTTTCTTCCTTTTAAAATATTCAATAGGTCCACCATAACTCGACTATATCTTTGTTATGACAAGATTATTGTAAATTAACTTGATGAGGTTTGGTCAAACCAAGTGGATGCTCCTAATAAGCACAAACCAGCCTGATTGAGCCTCGAAGTGGTTTCGATACTCGACTCAAACACTGTTGGTTAACTCTCCTTTCAAACCCTACACAACTCTATTAACAGTCAATTTTCTTTCTTTTTTTTAATATTTAATAGGTGCACCATAACTCAACTAGATCTTTGTTTTGACAAAATTATTGTAAATTGACATAGATGAGATTCTGTCGAACCAAGTGGATGCTCCTAATAAGCACAAAACAATTTGGTTGAGCTTGGAAATGGTTTCAACACTTGATTTGGACACCCTTGGTTAACCCTCCCCTCAAATTCTACGTAACTCCATTAGCAGCCAACTTTCTTCCTTTTTTTTAATGTTCAATAGGAGCATCATAACTCAACTAGGTCTCTGTTTTGATAAGATTATTGTATATTGATCTAATAGAGTTTGGTCAAACTGAGTGGATGCTCCTAGTAAGCACAAATCAGCCTGATTGAGCCTGGAAGTGGTTTCGACACTCGACCCAGATACCCTTGGTTACCCTCCCCTCAAACTCTACACAACTCCATTAGTAGCCAACTTTCTTCCTTTTTTAATATTCAATAGGTGCACAATTACTCAACTAGACCTTTGTTTCGATAATATTATTATAAATGGACCTAGTGGGGTTCAGTCAAACCAAGTGGATGCTCCTAGTAAGCACAAATTAGTTCGGTTGAGTCCGAAAGTGGTTTCGACTCTCGAATTAGGCACCTTAGTTAACCCTCCCCTCAAACCCTACACAAGTCCATTAGCAATCAACTTTCTTCCT
>NW_027430624.1:0-68357 GCF_044706935.1 Curcuma longa | reverse complement strand
TGTTATACAATCTTTACTGGACAGATTAATTTTTTTAAAAATTATAAGATAATTCAACTTATCTTGTAGAGATGACTTGAACTGATAATTTCAAGCTGCCAGCAAGGACTGGTATTTTTCTCCATCATCAGTGTTGAGTCAACCGAATGGCCAAGTTGTCGATTGTCAAGAGGGTCGAGTGGCCGAGTCGTCGACTGTCGAGACATCGAGTGTCGAGACGCCGAGTGTCGAGACGTCGAGTGGCCGAGTGTCCGAGACGCTGAGTGGCTGAGTGCCGAGACGCCGAGTGGTTGAGTGTCGAGATGTCGAGTGGTCGAATGCCGAGATGCCGAGTGGCCAAGTGTCGAGACGCCGAGTGGTCGAGTGTCGAGATGTCGAGTGGTCGAATGCCGAGACGCCGAGTGGCCAAGTGTCGAGACGCCGAGTGCCGAGACGCCGAGTGGTGCCGAGATACCGAGTGTCGAGACGCCGAGTGGCCGAGACGCCGAGTCAAGGCCTGCGTTCAATTCAACGCAGTTTTCTTAAAACAGATTCGTCCCCTCCGGCGGTGCTTAGAGGTCACGACGGATGTCTGTTTCCCAGGATACAACGGCAGAACCACGCTACCACCAAGCATAGGCAGATCGCGACGAACTGAGATAGTACCTGAATGCTATCACGGGAGAAAGAAAGATGGGGTTGTGGTAGATTTGCTTAGCTCTTTCTGATTATCCTCTTTGCTCAAGACTCGGAGTCTTATATAAAGTTACTCATCTATACGTTGCAAGCATTCATACCATTAAATTGCATTCATGCATTCATACGTTCATGCATTCAATTGCATCAACGTTCATGCCATTCAATTGAATCCATACGTTCATGCATCACTAAATTGCATTAGTTGCATACTTATCATTTGAGCAAAAAGAAAACATTTTCAAGTGGCAAAATGTAGGTTCATTCGCTTGGACAAATTTTGTCTTGACCGGTTCGACATTCGACGCATGTAGGTCGCGCTCGCACACAAGTTACCTTATAGGTAGTGCAATCTGGGCCTTGGATTTGCACCCCCTCTCCCCCACGCACCCACGCGTGAGAGAGAGCCTCTCCCCATGCATTTGTTCACAACATCAATGCTTGTGACACAATATAAACCAACAACTATGTCTTGAAACTTCCAATGTGGGACTATATTCCCATTCACAAAGGAGCTTCCTCCTTCCACCACCTTTTATTTTCATTCAAATTTCCAATAATCTCCCACATGAATGGAAATAGGGTATGTGATAGCATTCAGCAGTTGAGTCCAGTATAGGATAGGTAGGTTTTACTTTTGAACCTTCCCTTGTGAAGATCTATTTGTTTACTAGCTGACAGTAGACATGATGTCCTTGAACTGTTCTATCGTTTGTGTAAACATTGACACATCTCATCCAAGACTCTCCCTGATACACCTCAATTCTCATGAGTGTGTTCGTTCTTGGCCATGAACACGCCTGGTTCTGTGAGAAAATCTAAAATTTGTGCCTCCAATTCTCTTCGAAGCGACCCCACTTCTTTCTCACATAAGTGATCACTCAAGAGTATTCCACACTACTCTACTGGATCATTAAAAGTTGTGTGCTTATCCTCCATCTAATCATTGTTTCATTGGGTCATTTTCCCTCATAGTGATGTTCCTTAGTCGGTGCAGTTAGGTTGTCCCTTTGGAATCTCCAGTCTGCATAGGTTGGGTTTCCTTTGCACCAACATTTCTTACCGGCATCAAACCCATCCCTCGCGATGAGCTAGCAACTAACTCTCTGTTTAACCCTTTGGTTAGCGGATCCGCTAGGTTATCCTTTGATTTTACATAGTCAACAGTGATAACTCCCGTTGAGAGTAGTTGTCTAATGATATTATGTCTATGATGTATATGTCTAGACTTACCATTATACAGATGGCTCTGTTCTCGATCAATTGCTAATTGGCTATCGCAATGTATGTAGATTGCCGGCACAGGTTTCGACCATCTAGGAACATCTTCTAGAAATTATCGTAACCATTCAGCCTCTTCACCACATTTATCAAGATACAAACTCAGATTCCATCATGGATCTAGTTATTATGGTTTTGCTTCAAAGATTTCCAAGATATAGTTGCACTTCTCAAAGTGAATATATATCCACTTGTAGACTTAGAGTCTTTCATGTCCGATATCCAATTCGCATGGTTGTAGCCTTCAATTACAGCTGGATATCTAGTATATTGTAGTCCATAATCACGAGTATATCTCAAGTACCTCAGTACTCTTGTTATCCCTTTCTAGTGCTCAACACCGGGATTACTCGTGTATCTACTCAGTTTACTTATTGCGTATGCTAAGTCTGATCGTGTACAACTCATTAGGTACATAAGACTTCCAATCACCCTAGAGTACTCCATCTGAGAGCTACTCTTTCCTCAATTTTTCGATAGATGTTGACTCATATCTATCGGAGTCTGTGCCAATGCAGTATCATTCTTGTTGAATTTTTCAAGAACTTTATCCACATAGTGGGACTAACTAAGAAAAAGTCCTTCAGCTGTTCTAAGAATTTTAATTCTTAGAATCACATCAGCTAGGCCCATGTCTTTCATGTCAAATCTTAAATTCAACATATCTTTAGCGGATTTGATTATCTTATCATTACTCCCAATGATAAGTATATCATCTACATAAAGATATAAAATAACATATCCATTTCCTGTGTCTTTCATGTAGACATATTTATCACATTCATTGATTGTGAATCCACATTCCTTTATGGCATTATCAAACTTTTCATGCCACTGCTTTGGTGCCTGTTGCAAGTCGTATAACGACTTTACCAATCTACAAACCTTATTTTTTTGTCCTGCCGCAGAAAATCCTTCAGGTTGTTCCATGTAGATTTCCTCTTCTAAATCACCGTTTAGAAAGGCGATCTTTACATCCATTTGATGTATTTTCAGATTCCATAGAGCGGCAATAGCCAATAATACTCTCATGGAAGTTATTTTTGACACCGGAGAATATGTATCAAAGTAATCAAGGTCTTCACGTTGTCAGTAACCTTTAATTACCAGTCGAGCCTTGTACTTATCAATTGTGCCATTTGATTTTATTTTCTTCATGAAAATACACCTGCAACCTAGTGGTTTACTCCCCAGGGGAAGATCCACAAGTTCTCAAGTATGATTTTGCAAGATAGAGTCAATCTCAGATGCAATTGCCTCTTTCCATTGAGGACCCTCAAAAGAGTTCGCCGCTTCTGAGTAAGTTTGGATATCACTTTCCAACATGAAAGTGATAAAATTCCGTTCCGAAGGATTTTTCTATCCGAGCTCGTTTACTCCGTCTAAGCTCAACCTCAATTGGTTCATCTACTTCTTCTTCCTCTTGTGATTCATATATCCGTTTTAAGGAACTTCCTTCTTCTTGGGTCTTATATGGAAACACATGCTCGAAAAATGGAACATTCCTCGATTCAATAATCGAGTTCTTGTGTACCTTCGATACTTGAGATTCATACACAAGGAATCGGTAGGCACAACTGTTATGTGCATATCCTATAAATATGCAATCAGCAGTTTTTTATCCTATCTTGATCCTCTTCGGATCAGGCACCATTACTTTGGCAAGACCCCCCCCCCCCCCACACTCGTAAGTATTTATAGGATGGTTGTATTCTTTTCCACAACTCATAAGGGTTCTTCTCTATTTTCTTTCGGGGAACCTTATTTAAAAGGTAGTTACTCTGGTAATCCAGAGTTCAATAGAAATGCATTCATCATCTCTTTCAGAGTATGATTCTTTCTCTCAGCAACACTGTTTTGCTGAGGAGTATAAAGAGTTATTGTTTCGTGTATGATTCCATGTTCAGCACACAACTCAGCAAATGGTGACACATATTCACCACCTCGATCACTTCAAACCACCTTAATCTTCTTATTAAGTTGATTTTCAACCTCATTCTTATAGAAAATAAATTTTTCTATAGCTTCATCTTTACTTTTGAGAAGATACACATAGCAATACTTTGTGTTATCATCTGCAAAGGTGATGAAGTATTTATTCCCACCACGGGTTGGTGTACCTTTAAGGTCACATACATCGGTGTGGATTAGGTCGAGTGGTTCACTACTTCTTTCAATATGTTGAAAGGATGACCTTATCATTTTTGCTTCAACGCAAATCTCACATTTGTGTTTCGGGTCAAGGTGGAATGTAGGTATGTTTTTCATGTTAATTAATCTGTGCAGTACATCGTAGTTAACATGCCCTAGTCTACCATGTCACAAACATGAAGACTCAAGCATATAGGTGGAAGAGTTTTCATTCTTATTAATTTTTGGCCAAATAGCTATTACACTGAGCTTAAATAGCTCATCAATTACATAGCCCTTTCCTACAAACACTCCATTCTTGGATAGAACAACTCTATCCGACTCACATACAATGTGAAAATCATGCTTGCTTAAAAGTGATCCGAGACCAGATTCTTCCAAATCTCTGGAACATACAATACATTGTTCAGAGTGAGCTCCTTGCCCGAGGTCATCTTTAACACTACTTTTCCTTGGCCTATTACGCCCGAGGTTGCTGAGGTCCCCATGTACAACTTCTCCCCTTTGACTTCTTCAAAGTTGTGGAGCAGCTCCTTGTTGCAGCATACATGTCTGGTAGCACCAGTATCTATCCACCATTGTCGAGGGTTTGAACATACCAAGTTCAGCTCGGTGATCACAGCATAGAGGTCGTCCACCTCTAGTCCCTCGTTCAGGTTGGCCTCCTGCTTCTTCTTCGGCTTTCTGCACTCCGAAGATTTGTGATAAATTCGGTCACAGTTGAAGCATTTCCCAGAGAACTTTTTCTTGGATACGCCTCCTCTGGGTCCAATTTTGGAAGACTTAGAATTCTTCCGTTTTGAGCTTTGATCGTGCTCGACCACGTTGGCTTTTATAATAGCCTGAGAGAACATCTTTCTCTCGGAACTCTTATTGTCTTCCTCGATTCGAAGTCGTACAATAAGGTCCTCCACATTCATCTCCTTTCGCTTATGCTTTAGGTAATTCTTGAAGTCCTTCTAGCCGGAGGGAGTTTCTCTATGATCGCTGCCACCTGGAAGGTCTCACTCAGCACCATGCCTTCCGAGTGGATCTCATGCAGGATCACCTGAAGCTACTGGACTTGGCTAATTACCGTCTTGGAGTCAACCATCTTGTAGTCCAGGAATCGGCCCACAATGAATTTCTTAGCCCTTGCATCCTCCATCTTGTACTTCTTGTTCAGGGACTCCCACAGCTCCTTAGTCGTTCTCTTCATGCTATACACAACGTATAGCGAGTCGGCAAGGCTATTGAGGATGTAGTTTTTGCATAAAAACTCAAAATGATTCCAAACTTCCACTACAGTTGCATCCTCAACATGCTTGGGAGATTCCTCAGTCAAGAATCGAGCCAGATTTAGCGTGCTCAGATAGAAAAGCATCTTCTACTACCAACGCTTGAAGTTCAACCCAGTGAACTTCTCTGGTCTTTTCCCTTGAGCGATTGGAACATTACCAATCGGGGCGGAGGGGGCCGTCACAAGTTGAGTCTGTTGCACCTCAACTTTTTCTGTTGTCATCTCAACAGAACACGAGTCTGTTTTAAGATTGTTATACAATCTTTACCGTAGAGATTAATTCTTTTTAAAATTACAAGACAATTCAACTTATCTTGTAGAGATGGCTTGAACTGATAATTTCAAGCTGCCAGCAAGGGCTGGTGTTTTTCTCGATCACTGGTGCTGAGTCAACCGAATGCCCATGTCGTCGATTGTCGAGAGGGTCGAGTCGCCGAAACTGTCGAGACGTCGAGTGGCTGAGTGCCGAGACGCCGAGTGGCCGAGTGTCGAGATGCAGAGTGGCCGAGTGCCGAGACGCCGAATGGCCGAGACGCCGAGTGGCTGAGTGCCGAGACGCCGAGTGGTCGAGTGTCGAGACGCCGAGTGGCCGAGTGCCGAGACACCGAGTGGCCGAGTGCCTAGACTCCGAGTGTCGAGACGCCAAGTACCAAGACGCCGAGTGCCGAGACGTCGAGTGGCCGAGTGTCGAGACGCCGAGTGGCCGAGTGTCGAGATGTCGAGTGGTCGAGTGGACGCCGAGTGGCGAGACGTCGAGTGGCCGAGAGGCCGAGTCAAGGCCTGCGTTCAATGCAGTTTCCTTAAAACAGATTCGTCCCCTCCGGCGGTGCTTAGAGGTCACAACGGGCATCTGTTTCCCAGGATACAACGACAGAATCATGCTACCACCAAGCACAGGCAGATCGTGGCGAATTAAGATAGTACTCGAACGCTATCACGGGAGAAAGAAAGATGGGGTTGTGGTGGATTTGCTTAGCTCTTTCTGATTGTCCTCTTTGCTTAAGACCCGGAGTCTTATATAGAGTTTCTCATCTATACATTGCAAGCATTCATGCCATTAAATTGCATTCATGCATCCATACGTTCATGCATTCAATTGCATCAACGTTCATGCCATTCAATTGCATTCATACGTTCATGCATCACTAAATTGCATTAGTTGCATACTTATCATTTGAGCAAAAAGAAAACATTTTCAAGTGCCAAAATGTTGGTTCATTCGCTTGGACAAATTTTGCCCTGACCGATCTGACATTCGACGTGCACAGGTCACGCTCGCACACAAGTTGCCTTACGGGTAGTGCAATCCGGGCCTTGGATTTCCACCCCCCCCCCCCCCCCCCCCCCCCCCCGTCGCACATCCACGCGTGAGAGAGAGCCTCTCCCCATGCATTTGTTCACAACATCAATGCTTGTGACACAATATAAACCAACAACTATGCCTTGAAATTTTCAATGTGGGACTATATTCTTATTCACAAAGGAGCTTCCTCCTTCCACCACCTTTTATTTCCATTCAAATTTCCAACACTCCTTTTCCGAAAGATTGATGTCCCTAAGGCGCTTCACTGGCACCACCATCCCCATATCGAACATCGCCTTGTACATGGTGTCGGTTGTCCCCTTCCCGAGTACCTCTGTCGATGCCCGAAGCAAGTCCTCCAAGTTGTAGATTCTTTGGACCTTTCCGGTGAAGACTAGCTTCCAACCTGCCCCGTTCACCCCTACCGACATTGGAAAAGGCACGACAGTCACTTACGACAGCTCCGCATTCTTGTTTTGCGTGTCTCACTTGCCCCTCAGTGACATCTCCGCATCTGGATTCAATTTTCGTCATTCCTTTGACTTTACCTTGTCCTCTTCATGCACCCAGAACCAAAGGAGAATGAGGATCAAGAAGTCGGTGGACGCTCCAATCGCGATCCCAGCGATTTCACTAGCGGAGAGATTCTTTATCCTTGTGGGCTTATTGGAATTTCGAATAGATCCTGCGAGCTGCTGACAAATGCGTCGGTAAAATGGCATCTAGGGGACCCAGCCTGCCATCCTCCTCACCTCCTTATCATTCAGCCGTGCGGAATATTCTTGCCGTTTAGCTATAGGTTGGGGTAGGAGAGGATCTAGGGAACCATGTCTGACAACCTAGTAACCGCCCTGACCCTCTAGGCAGCATTCGCATGCTTGGTTGTCCTCTAGTGTTGAAGATGGTCGAGGAGACCGAGCTCGAGCTGGAGTCAGGCAAGGTGTTGGGGTGGACTGAGACTGAAAGACCATAATAGGTCCGAGCTGACTGAGCGAGTGAGGATGGAGCAACATGGCCAAGCTGACTAGGCCATCGTGAGTGGCTGAGAATTACCGAGCTAACAGGGTTGCTGCAAGTGGCCGAGCCGAATGAGCTGCCGAGAGTGGCCACGCCATCTGAGTTGTCGAGGGTGGCCGAGCCAACTGGGTTGCCGAGAGTCGGACAAAGCAGTCGAGAGTTGGCGGTTAAAGGATGGCTGAGTTGTCTGAGGCTAGGGCTAAAGGGTCGAGCTATCCAGGGACGACTAAACCAACTGCAGGACTTATGGGCCATAGAGGCCGAGTTGAGTTGATGGGAGTCAGGCCAGATGCTATTGGGGTGGGCCAATCGAAGGGGGTTTGACTATTGTATTGGGGCAATTTTGTCCCAAGTGATTTAAATTTTAATGTTTGGCTGAATCAGTTTAAGTTAGGCAATGTTTGTGATCTAACATGTGTGACTTGAGTTCACAAAAAAGTCCAGGAATGGAGTCTTGGCATTTGGTGAAATTCCGGAGGCGCGACCTCTTGGCAAAGGACGAAGTCTCGGAGGCGAGGTCTCATGGCAAGAGAAGACTTAGCACGACAAAGTCGAGGGAAACGTCTCAAGCTAGTGTAAGGAAGTGCACAAGACTTGTGGAAGGCGTTTGAAAACTTGTGTCAAGGCTAAGGGATGAAGAAGAAGCTGAAAAATAGAGTTTTCAGCTTAGGCAGTCGACTGGCCCTGCCAGCAGTAGACTGAGGTTGATCCGAAGAATACACAGCCAAGTTCAGAAGTATCAGTCGACTGAAGTCTGAATTCTAGTCGACTGGGATCAAACAAAAAGATTAGTCGAGAGGTACAGTCGACTGGTACCAGTCGACTGATGTTGGAGCAGTCGATTGATAGACTATCGTTGGGCGACAGTTGGCACATTAAATGCATATTAAATAGCCGTTGAAGCCCATCAGTCGAATGACCCTAGGAGCAGTCGACTGGTGCACGAAATTTTATAAAATGAGCGGTCAACATCATAGAAAATAACATTTGAATCTTTCATCTTCTTGATAGCTCTCTGACATTGTAGAAACTCTTTCTCTTCCTCCTAAAACTTCACTACAAATCTTGTACGAGAAAGGAACTCTGTTGTAAAGGTTTCTCCGCCTTCAAAACGTGCTTCAAGAAGGAGGTTGTTTTATAGTGGAATCGTCGGCTGCGTGTGTGGATCCTTGGATTAGTCACCTCGTTGAGGTGGATACTAAGTAAATCGAACCGGGTTAGCGTTTGATCTTTGTGCTTTATTATTATTATTTTGCTTCCGCTAACAATCTCATAGAGAAAGATCAAAAAACGCTATTCACCCCCTCTAGCGAACGCACCGATCCCAACATATTGACCCCTGGACCTGCCACATCAGATTGACTCTTGACCCTCCTTGCCACGTAAGACCCACTCAAGATCCGTCACATCACAAGCCTCCCCTTCAAGTATAGTCGAAGTAGGCGATAGCAGACTGACTAGATAGCAACTAGTACAAGGACGGACGCTACCCGTTCCTAGCTGATAAATCTCAAGAGAGGCAATACCAAGGGGTCGATCGGCCCGGCAAGAGTTGAATCTCGACCCCCAACTAGTGATTTGATCGTATTTAATGTTCCTTGATATGTGATCGGTGTAAATACCAGGGAACATATCTCCGCATTAACGAGGTCAGCGTGCTACGACATCCGTACGGTCAGACATACCCTCGTGTTGCCACGTATCACAGAATGTCAGACTTTTATCGGTGGGGATGAATAGCCTAGTCAAGATCAAAAGTCAGCATTAAGCGTAAGACGAAAAGATGGAGAGAGGTTAAGCCAATAAGATTAGGCGAACGTGCGGTGTGTATCTGACCACTAAGAAATAACTGCCTTGATCGAACGGTTACCGATGCTACTACGTGACCTTATCAGCGCCAATATATAAGCGTAGCTGAAGTTATTGCGATTATTGTCATCGCACTTCGTGTTTTCGCCTTCTTTGCAAGCATCAATCTTCTTCGTGCCTTCATTTATGGCGGCTCCTTCATTTTGGTACGAGCATCAGAGCTCAGCCCACGAGCGAAATGACGCCGAGCTTCTCCGTATTCAATACCACATCCCTGATGACCACTCGATCTTTATACCTTTGCCTGAACATCGCCCTCATAGGCCACGTCTTAGTCATATTACTTGCTTCCTTAGTCAGATGGAAAGTGGTCTTAGGTTTCCCATTCCTTCCTTCATCCAAGATTTAGCCACATTTTATCACATAAACTTGTCCCAACTTACTCTCAATTCGTTCCGCCTAATTTGTGGGACAGTCATTCTGTGTCGGCTATGTCAAATTCCCTTGGATACTTCCCTTTTTCACGCTTTCTTTACGTTGAGGAAGGCCGAACACGGAGTATTCTACTTTGCGGCTCGGCAGGGATGTGCTTTCCTGACTGAATATCCTACCTCACACAAAGAATAGAAAGAGCGATTTTTCTATGTTCGACCCCCGACCCCCTATACCTGGCCAACTTATTGGGCCTCTGAGTTACCTCCTGCGCCCCTCATGGATCAGTATCGTTAATCTAGAACCTTTCGAGAGACGGCTAAACTCCTGGACGACCTGAAATTTAACGTCAACGACCTAGTTACCAACGAAGCTTTGATGTACCGGGCAAGGCTGAGTCCAGTCGTCATACGTCTAGAAGGTCAACTGAGTAAGTTTCTGCATACATTTGATGCTCATTCTTATCATTGAGGAACTGAATATGGTTTCATAGGTCAAATAATGCTGAATGTGTCAATGAACAAAGTCCTCAAATGCGATCGCACCTCCAGAGAAGGTCTTTGGGTCGAAGGGGATGAAGTGGAGGACGCTAGTGTTCTGCCTCCAACCCAACCGCCTCCCCCAGGTACGTCTACATCTGTCGAGAAGGTGTTGTTGGATTCCCAAGGATGTCCGCATCTCCACAATGACCTTCATATTGTCCACTTTGGGCCTAAGCCCTCATGGCTTTGTTCTTGGGCTCTGCCCAAAAGACCTCATGCCAATGAAGATATTTTCCATCCTTTTAAATTCATGATCTTTTCCATGTGTTTTAGATGTGGGACTATATTTGCACCCTTTCAACCCAACAATCCCCCCCTCAAATAAAGGACCACAGGCCCCCATCAAACAGAAAACTTCCGTTTGATGTCCGAATCCTTGACCCACCCAGACTTTCTGCCTCTCAGTCTACCCGACCTACTAGGACTTTCTACCTAGCTACAACTAGGACTTTCTACTTGGTGTCTGGCCCTCTTGATTCAGACATGGGAGCACCCACTTTCTTTGTTTAAGGTTCGATCCACATAGTCAGATCTGGATCATGGCTCTTCCGCCGGTTAGTCTGGTGAAGAACGGCCTCGCTCTGATACCACTTGTTGGGTTCCCAAGGATGTCCGTATCTCCACAATGACATCATATTATCCACTTTAGGCCTAAGCCCTCATGGCTTTGTTCTTGGACTCTACCCAAAAGGTCTTATGCCAATGAAGATATTTTTCATCTTTTTAAACTCATGATCTTTTCCATGTGTTTTAGATGTAGGACTATGTTTGCACCCTTGCAACCCAACAGGTGCTTCTTCGACCAAAAATAGAGTCCAGTCGCCAATTGCCCCGCAAACCATCGAGGCAAGTGGGGGTGTCGAACGTGGAAGGATCACCACGGGCTCAAGCGTCAAAAGGGACTTCCTGCCTCCAGGGCCCGTCTTCCGGCACGCTTATTGTAGCCGAGCCATCTAGGAAACAAAAGCACACTGAGGGGTCTACTTCTCTACGAACCACTCCTGTTCCTCCTCGAGACAAAGGAAAGGGAAAGACTGGCGAGGGGCATGGCGCGTCTCGACTTCCATGAACTATTGTGGCGCCACCCAAGGGGACCCCCCTAACAATCTGAGATGGAACATCCCTCCCCCCGTCAGAAGGCAGCCGACCAGGCTTTTCCGTGGTGAAGAAGGCCTCAGGGAGCTAGCCGAGGCAGTAGCCGAACGTCTCCGTTCGTATCAAAAGAAAGTCATTCCGGGGCTTGGAATGATGGACTTGAGCGAAGTCCTGTGTGAATCCTATATTAAGGTTGGTTGTACATTGCCATTTCGTAGCTTTCCTTATAATTTCCTGTGAACCTACTCGTATTTCCTTGGTTTGCAGGCGAGGATGGAACAAAAAGCTCTCCATCGCCACGTGGTTCTTATTGAAAAATGCAACGCTAGTTTAGAAAGTCAGATTATTCACCTCTGGAATCAAGTGGGGCAACGAACGCCTACTGAGGGCGGGCTGTCGGAGGCTATGATGGCTACCGATCGGGCCCGAGCTGAGCTGACCCTTTCCCAGAATGCTCGAAAAAAGGTAGAAGCCAAGGCAGAAGAATGGCGCTTAAAGACCCAAGGCTTCTCGATCCATGAGCAAGAATTAGAGCAAGAGCAAGCTTGGGCAAGGACTGCCGCTGTCAATGCTGATCAAAGGGAAAAAATAGCCCAGGAGGCCCATCTCCAAGCAAAGCAAGTGCTGACCCAGCGAGAAGCTGAGGCCTCTATGGTTGAAGCCTGACTACGTCAGGAAGTGGGGCGGTTAAGTCATCAATTGGTTGAAGCACGGGCTTGGGAAGCCCAAATTATTCCCGAATTGGAGGTCTCTCGAAGTGCATTGGAGGTTGCCAAGTCTGAGCTGACCGACGTCCATGTGCACGAAAAGACACGTTTGGCGGAGCACCAGTAGGCTTTTCTGGTTTCCCAAGAATTCTTTGACCTGTTGGCGCAACGTTCGGGCAAAATGATGGAGCATGGCTCCAAAGGCGCCATATGCCAATTTATGAAGGCCAAGTTAATCACCCGAGATAGCGATCTAAATTTCCTGGATCTACATCGAGTGTGGAGCGAACTCCCTGAAGCCGACAGGGGTGACACTCGCGCAGAAGCTGGTCCTTCTCGAGGTTATGCAGAGGTTGTGCGGCAGGGCCATATTGAGTCAGCTGAGGCGCCGACCCAGATCGTGGGCCCTTACCATCCAGAGAAACTGATAGTGTCCTCGGAATCCTCTATTGAGATTGGAGGGTGAGAATGAGTTCGGGGCTCGGGTCTTTCGTAGTCTTGTTTTGCTACTCTTTTTCATTGATTTTGTGTTTCTCTCTTTCGTGTAATGGAAATTGAGCTACTCATCTACGCTTGTTGTACTTTTTGAAAATGATAGATGTAACTTATCCAACCGGATGGTGTGTCCTCATGTGTAGGAGAGAGAGAGTCATCCGAGATATTCGGTGAGACTAGGTAACACCATGAATAAGTGAGATAATTAGACAACGCAGTTGGCGGCGGCTTGACCCTTGTGGTATAGAGATGTATCAATTCGGTCTCGTCGCGAGAGGATTCCATCTATCCGATCCCCATCTCGGTCAGAGTCATTAAAAGGCCGACCTCAAATTCTTTTATACGGTAGCTATCAAAATGGTAAGGGGTCGACCTATCCAACCCCCATATACGGTAGTTACCGGGATAAGATCGGAATGACCAAGTCTGCCTGGATGAGTGATAATTAATCTGACCGCAATTAACAAGGACGGATATGGCTAGAGGCAAGACGATCAAGCGAAATGATGTCAACAAAATCAACAAATTTTCTATCTTTGGATGTCGTGCCATTATCAACCAGGTTCGGTGAAACCCGATCAAATTTGAGTCCTAAACTAGGATTACGAGTCGGATCCATAGTAATGGGCTTACTGTTAGCGGCATGGTGGCATTTAATAGCTCGGATACGTGATCTCCCTTGAAGAGGAAGTAATGTCTTCTGTAATAATGGGGGACGTGTGCAGCATCAACTATGGGATCTGCACTGTCAGATCGAATGCCCAATGATGTCAGATTATTGGTGGTGGTGATTGCGAGTTCAAGTCAGATGAAGGGTTGAGATTGACACTAAGAAGTGGGAGAGACAACGTTCGCGACCACCAGATTGGGTGTAGGTGCGGCCCATCTCTGACCGGAGAAATATAACCGTCATGATCTAACGGTTGCTAGATGGACCCGTTAACCCAACAAGACTGAGTATAAAAAAGAGGAATCCTTCAGGGTAATTGTCTTGTATTGAGAATTGAGTTCTCACCATCTTGCTTTCCGGTTCTTGTGCCTTCTGACCTCTCTCCTTCGTCGTTGTCTCCCCTTCCTTCATAAGTCCTTTTCTTCCCCCATCGTTAAGTCTTTTCATAGTTTTATCTCCTCGTAGCGACTTTCATGGCTTTCGACCATCTCTGATATGAAACTCAATCTTCTGTTTTCAGCCAAGAGGAGGCTCAACGCCTTCATGATCAATATCATATCCCAGATGACCATTCCTTACTCATTCCATCCCCAGAGCACCGCGCTCATGAGCCACCTGCAGGTTACTTTACCTACTTTTATGGCCAATTGGTAGGAGGGCTCAGATTTTCGATTCCATCATTCCTCCAGGACTTAGCTACTTTCTTTCATCTCAGTCTTTCATAGCTTACTCCCAACTCCTTCCGACTAATCTGTGGAGTTGTTATAATCTGTAGTCTATACCAAGTCCCTTTGAGTGCCTCCCAAATTCTAGCCCTCTTTGGTTTGAGGCGTGCCGAGCGCGGAATACTATACTTCTCGGCTCGATAAGGGTGTAACTTTTTAAGTGATTATCCTTCCTCGCACAAGGGCTGGAAAGGACGCTTTTTCTATATCCGCCCTCCTTGTCCATACCCCTGGCCAGCGGTTTGGAGTTTCGACCTGCTCCCGTTACCTGTTTTAGGTCAATATCGCGTATCCTCACCCTTTTTGAATGCCACCAAGATATTAAGTGATTTAAAGTTTAATGTAAACAGTATGATCAGCAATGAGGCCTTGTTATATCTGGCAAGGCTGAGCCATACGGCAACTCCCTTGACGGACTGTCTATGTAAGTTCACATCATTCGATGTTCTTCTTGCTTACTGACTGACTCTGTTTCCGTTTGCAGATTAAATCATATTCAACGCGTCGATGAATAAGGTTCTCGAATGGGACCTCGCATCGATCGAGGCCCTGTGGGGCTGAGAAGGAAGCAACTGAGGTGGCCTTTGAACAACCTATGACTCCCATGTCGCTGGCCACTCACTCTCCGAGTACCCAGCCACAAGCCCCACCCCACCCCATCGAAGAACACGGGTTAACCCTCCCGCCTTCAGCTGAAGCGCCAACTCCGAAAAAAGGTGAGGGGTCAGGTGGTCCTTCTTCAGCTCGGACTCGACCCATAAAGGAGAAGCATCGCTCCAAGAAATCCAAAGGGTCGATGGCTGAGCCCCTCCACTCGAAGAAGTGCAAACGGGCAAAGACCCAGGACCGATCAGCTCTTCCCGAGTCCTTGCCCTCGCTGCCACCAGAGGATCAAGGGCAAGAAGTAAGGAAAGCGGCTAAGAGCTCGGGGGCAGTCCGCACTCCCGACCCATAAAGGAGAAGCATCGCTCCAAGAAATCCAAAGGGTCGGTGGTTGAGCCTCGCCACTCGAAGAAGCGCAAACGGGCAAAGACCTAGGACCGGTCGACTCTTCCTGAGTCCTTGCGCTCACCACCACCAGAGGATCAAGGGAAAGAAGTAGGGAAAGCGGCTGAGAGCTCGGGGGCAGTCTGCACTCTAGACCCTACTATGTCTCCGGCGATTGACCTGTAATCCCCTATTCGGGCCGAGTCATCCCCCTCTATGTCGCCAAGAGTCCTTTCCGCCTCCTTTGTGGAATTTAACCTCTTTAGGGGGAAGAATACCGGGCGCGATTCCGGGACCTGTGGGTGAGAGCTAAGTTTATTCCTGCTTTCTAATATTTTCCTTATGATTGAAGGTAGGCGTCTAGTGGCCCGCATTGCCGAGCTGGAAAAGGGGTCGGGCCAGTCGGCTCCATCTGATAGGAGTCAGCAGTACCTTGTAACACCCCCTCACTTATGGTCTTATGGACCTAACTGAGAACATGTATTGAATCTTTTATCAAGGTAAGCTTTTCTTTACCTCTATCTGCAGTATAACGAGTGCAACTATAAGCAAAGCTTAGTAAGTACATACCTAATATCACAAAACAACGAAAATCATTGCATGCATTCTTTCGTAATCAAACAGGAAATATTGTAGTTATAAAGACATGTACTGCTTTACTTGTATTACATATTTTCTTTATATTTGAAAATTCTTTTGAAATGATTGAAGGCAGCGCATCTCTGATAGAACTCGGGGTAACTCTTATCTTATCAGGCGACCTTTGGCCTGGAATTCCTTTCCTTATGGGCGAACCTTTGACCCAGAATTCATTGTGGGCGAACCTTTGGCCCGATACCCGCCTCCTAAAAGTAAAATACATTTTTTTACATATTATAAAGTTCTTATACTTTCACTTACTATATCTTTGTCCTTTCAATCATTTATCATGTTTTACTTCCATCCTAAATAGGAAGAATAGTTTACGTATTCATGTTTAAATCCTAAATCATGCTATGGGAAGAACATATGTATATTCCTATTTTAACATGAATGATACTAGAGGAAGAACACATAAATACATTCATGTCTAACATAAATCATGTCATGGAAAGAGCATACATATTACTACATTCATGTTTAACAGAAATCATGTCATGAAAAGCTTACATAATCATGTGGAAGAACAATACGAAAACAACTTATACTGCAGGTGATGTGTACTTACCTTGCCTCGTCTACTCCCTAGATTTTTGACACTAAGGTTTATGAATTTGAAGATCTTCTTCGAAGTGCTCTAGCACCTTCTCTTATACCCAATTAGCTTCCAAATCGGCGGAGTTCGCCGTCGGCGGTGGACAACGGCGCGATCGCGAGGGGCGGCGCCGGCTGAATTTCGACGGCGCTGAGCAGTGGCGTCGAACAGAGGAAGGGACGCGGCCGGTCTGTGGAGAGGGAAAAATGGATAGGAGGCGATGGCGACGGCTCCGCTTCTCTTCACGTAGCGCCGGTGACGACGCGGGTCTTCTCCATACGAGCAGGCGACGGTCAGAGACGGCGTCTGCTCTGCTTCTCCACGCGGCGGCGGCGAAGGGCGCGGCGGAGGTTGGCTAGGGTTTGGGATCTCGGTCTCCTCTTATAGCCCTCTTCCTCGGTCCGTTCCGAGTTCCTCGCCGGCAGAATCGGGCGGCGGGTGGGCGGACGTGGCTCGCTTGGGCGCGGGTCACGCGGAGAGGAAGCGGCGGGCGAAACTCTTTTATAAAGAGGAGTGAACCGTACTCCTAAATTCGGGATTAAGAATTCCCGTTTAAACCGGGTCTAATTTCTTAAATCGAACCAGATTAAATTTTGGTTCGCTTGGTTCGGCCATCAAACGACTTCCGAATTGACCCAAACTAATTTTGTTAGATTCATCTTTGTAAGACGAATCTTTTCACCTATTTTATTTTATCAAACTCCCTTCTATCATTTAACTAAAGGACCTTTATTGAAATTTTAAATCTAATTAAAAATCCTAAAAATAGGGAAAAATAATATGGGTGTTACAATCTTCTCACTTGGTTACCAGATTCAAGAAACTTTAGTACTTTAGCCTGCAGGTCTAGAGTTCGAATCTGGAGAAGATAAAAATCCACTGGGCAGCTGTGGAAAGTCCTAGTAGGTAACGGCACGGTCGATGGTCGAAGGCCCATGACCCACAGAAAAATAGGGGTCATGCCCACGGGTAGACAGGACTAGTCGTTACAAAGCTGCCGATAAGGTCCGGGCCGATCTGGCCTAGGCACAACATGCCGAAGCCACGACGAAGGCAGAGGCCAAGAAGTGGCGCCTACGTGCCCAAGAGAGTAATGACTGGGTACAAGCTTTGGAGCGGGAGCTTGCCCAAGTGAGGGCCTCGACCAAAGCCATTGCCAAGAAAGATCGGCAGAGCCAGGAAGAGTGCCTGAAGTGGCAGGTCGACTTCCATTCTGCCTCCAAGGAACGGGATCAGTTGAGCACTCAGCTGAATGAGGTTCGGGAGAGAGAAACCCAGCTGAGCCATGAATTGGAGGCCATTAAGGTGGCTCAACAGGCGACCCAAGTGGGACTGGAGGCGGCGCAAACCGATCTGGCTAGCTACAAAGCTGGGGAGGCGGCTCGGATGGCCGAACAGAAGAAGGTATTCCTTGCATCTTCTAAGTTCTTTGACCTACTAGCTCATCGATCTGGAAAGATGTTGGAATACGACTTCAAATGGGCCCTACATCAGCTTATGAGAGCCATGGTTATCACGCGAGACCAGTACCTTAGTTGCCTGGATATCAAGAAGGTCTGGGATGCGCTGCCAGAGGCCGAGACGGGTGACACAAAATGTTCCATAATCATTGAAGCTAAGCGAAGCGCCTTCTTTAATTATAAAAAACTTACCATGCGAACTAATTATAAAATTATCATCTATATTTACAAACCTTTGTATGAGCAAGAAATTTAAACTTTAGATCACAACTATTCATCCTTCCCCACTAGCCAGCCGGTGCACATGTTCATATTATATTTTACATATTCTTAGCATATGCTAGAGAAGGAATATCTCATTGAATGATGCTAAATTACTTGGCTGGTGGATAAGGTTCAGTTAAACTCTCTAAAATCCTAATTATTATTTTAAATTATAACTAGATCTAAGCTCTCTCACTCACATCCTCCCTCCCTCTAAGATTGTCCAAACCTTAAAAAGGTTATAGTCGGTCCTTCTTCTCCTCTCCCTTGTGATCCAAGGACACTAGCACGCACTTGCTCGTTACGCGAGGGATCAAACCACATGAACAAAATCAAGGGTGTGATTCCTATTCCGCATTCCACAAAGATAAACTTCATCAATTCTTTCACGTAGTTCAAATCATCTTCCACAGAGACATACTAACATGATAAAAATTGAAATTACTACCTTCCACAACGTGCTAGTGTGCTGCTTTGGTTGTGATGATCTCAACATGCTTTGCATGGCATGACATGTACTAGACGCGCGGTTTCATATTTGCTTAGGGAAGTTTGATAGAGATATTAAGAATCCTGGATGGTCCATGAGAATGCTAATTAAAACGTCTTTGGCACAAAAGATTATGGCATATTATATAGTGGGTCTCCAAGAGCTTTGGAGAGTTAGATGCAAGCCTCATATGCAGGTTGGATAACTAATCCTTGAGGATCATTTATCCATTTGTGAGTGGAGTTTGATTTTTGGTTAGAGAGCTACTTCATTGGGCTCAAAAATCATATCTATTGCCCATAACATCAAAATTTGAGGTTTTGTTAGCTACAAAAAAAAAACAGAATTGGAATGACTTAGAAATTTATTATTGGTACTATAACAATTTCTCTGATGGCAAATCTTGTTGTAGAAGTTTAAGAAAGCTACTGAGAAGTTCAATTCAAGATGGCACAAGTATCTTTTTTTCCCTTAAATTGAGTCATAATTTAAGGGACTCACTAACGAAGGATCATGTTAGGAAGGCTAGATGATGTGTTGAATAGTTGTGAAGCCCCCTAATTTCATTCGATAAATGATGAAATCACAACTCCCTGTTTTAGATTTAATGAGGCAATATATTTAAAGAGAAAAATGCGTAAAAAGTACATGGGTACCTATAGGATAAAGGGTGGGTGAGGCAAATTGCTTTCGATGAAAAAACTAAATGCCATTATGGAGGATACTTTTTGTTTGTCTATCTGAATGTTGAGTGCAGCTGTGCCAATGATTCAAGAGCTTAATTCTAAACATTCATGTAAAATATATACACAGCCATAATAATGCTGGGTAGCAAATTTATAGCAAACATCAAATTTCCTCTGTCCCTCCAGTAACAATCTTCTTCTCTTCCCAATAAGCATCTTCAACCACTGGCATAACAATTCCTCCGACAAGCATCTCATCCACATAGCATCCACACTCTGATGGGCAAAATTCTGTCTCGCCTATTCCTCAATAGACTGGACCATGGGCTCTTCTTCAATTATGCAAGTCATAAAAAGGCAATCTTGTTGTATTCCAAAGAAATTCATGACTGATCATCATTGATAGGGGTACATTAAACCTTTAGAAAAGATATTACAGCTTCTAGATTATTTGTGGCCACATTGACAAGCCATTGTGCCAATCAACCGACTTACAACAAGGATCATGTTGATTTTTTACGCCAGTGTTCAGCAGGAGTAATATCTTTTGAATTCTTTGTCTAGGTTCAATCTTAAGCTCGGTGGTAGAAAATTTCCTGGGACAAACTAATACCATACTCATCGGTCTTACGAGGGGCCCAAAGTTTAATCAGTGTACACAGCATGTTATCTATACCATCACAGTTCATATACAAAATGAAAGTGCAAACATAACGTTCGATCGTAACTTACCACTCTTTTGACTATAAAAACTAATATGGAACGAGATTAGAAAAATGATTCTCTTCCACTTAGGCAGAGTTGCATGTATCATTTTGTATAAAAATGGTACCGCTACAACTATGGACCTCTCCAATGATTATACCATAGGATGTCATTTACAATGATGTGCCGCTACTGGTTCTAATCTTGTAGACTGTCAAATATCCTGTTTGAAAAGATTCTTGAAAACAAGCTGTTAGTCATGATAGAACTCTTCCGCATCACTAGAGCCAGCACTAGTATCATGGAGAAAGAAAAGCATACCACTACAATGCAAAGTCAATGTTTGACGCTAGCGAAACAAAGTGCTACTTCAGCTCGTGCTTGAAGTTCTCCCAAGGCTTTCACAACTTCTTCCCGGCTGATTTTTTTCTCCTTATCCTCTTTAAGCAATTTCCTTAATCTGCCCACGAAAAGGAATGGAAATAAACAAAGTAAATCACAGAATATAGTTTCAAATAGCATTTAGGGAGATAAACATCCTTTCCAATTCTGTGTTAGATTATTTTTTTACATGAGGTAGTTACCCTCCTTTCCTCCATTAATATCATACTAATTTTTTGTGTGATTTGAGGGTTCAACTTGGTGTCACATTAATTGGTATTAGAGCAACTCTCTGGTTATTATTAGAGCCAAACTTCTAATTCACTATTCAATACTTAGCATCCCTTACACCATTTCATCCAAGTCTCTCCTTCAACATCCACTCCATATTCATAAGGAGTTAACATCCCTCCAGCAACTAAGAATCTTCTCATGACTCCTTAATGAGCCCTTTGGTGTTGTAAACTAAGAATCTCGTCAATTTTTACTATTTCGAAAGTGAAAGACCCTTAATTGAACCTCAACCCCTAATTGAACAAGAGTACATTTATAATTGACTTTTATCATGGACACTCAACTTTTATCACAAGTGATCCCATACCTAGGACACAAGAACCCCTAAGCAAACTCTAATACCTAACTCCCAAAGAGCCCCTTGATAAATTGCCCTATTCATAAAGCATTCAACACGACCTTAATCATATAATTGCTAGAATTCTTGTTGAATTTAATGACCCTTATCCAAAGACTAATGATCCATCAATCGAATCGCCTAAAGAGAACCCTGACGATCATTTTCTTGACTTCCCAAAAGACCCTTAATGATCCTTTACTCAAACCTCCTAAAGAACATTAACCATCTTTTAATTCAAGTCTTCTTAAGAACCCATTAATAGTCACTTAAGCGTCCTTAAAAACCCTTAATATCTTTTGCTTAAGCCTTCTCAAGAGCTCTCTAATAATCCTTTCCTTAAGCCTCCTTAAAAACCTCTTAATAATCCTCTACATGAGTCGTCTCTC
Organism: Curcuma longa; assembly: GCF_044706935.1. NCBI lineage: Eukaryota > Viridiplantae > Streptophyta > Magnoliopsida > Zingiberales > Zingiberaceae > Curcuma > Curcuma longa. The sequence goes on along the minus strand of NW_027430624.1, from coordinate 46,949 downwards.
TAATGTTACCACTTGCACCTTCTAAAGAGTTACCATTAACTTAAGCCTCCTAAAAGGAACCTATTTGAATATCTTTTATTTGTCTTTTGGAAAGCACTCTAACAAATTCACCATATTTAAGGTTTTCACAAGCTATTGACCATAACCCAAGCCTAAGATCTAAAAGAACAAAGTAGGAATAAAAATTGAAAACAATTGATTACAAGACATTGACGGGTATGTGTCCATTCTTAGTGACTTTTGACTTAAAGTCCGTCAACATATTGATTGGATTTCTTTGTCTATTTCTATCTATAAAATTGAATTATGTTGGGTATATGGAGAAACATATGTTAACACTAGGAGGAATAAGTTGAGTAATGATTGTTCCAAAAAAAACTGATAGAGTATATATATATATATATATATATATATATATAGCATGTATTCTTTAGCCTTAAAAATTCAGTAAATAGTGCTACAAAAGCATTTGCAATCATCATTCTTACTATGAGAAAGAATGAATTTTGCATGGTTATTTAATTTATCAATTTATTTAAATATTAGTTTAATTTTTCAAATAAAGAGTATGGTAAATTAGTGAGAGACATTCAAGCCTTCATCGTTCCGTATTGACTTTGTCACAAAGGAACCACAGAGAAGATATCCACCTCTAGTTGAGAAGCAACGTTTCCTATCTCATTGAAAGGGATTACAGAGAATACTTCCACTTAGTTTAAAGGCAGACTTAAACAGAAGAGAAGAAAATCAATACTTAACTCACAAGAATCAAAATCAGAAAGCTACATCGGTTTCTGCCTTATTGAAGGCGCACCCAAGACAAAACAAAGAAGAAATCATGATCAACAGACTTAGTGTTATCATCACTACTTATGCTTGGAAACGATGATAGAAGAAAGAAGTTGATAACTTACCTGGAGTCAATTTCTTCTCAGTTTTAGAGAACATACACACTTAAAGTTTAAATCTTATTTTAAATTATTAAGATATTTAAATTTTTATAGTTTGTTATATTTCTTGAAAGATAATTTTGTGGACCATTGAGACTTTTAGAGAAAAAATTATTACAATTTATTTTAGGTGAAATAAGTCATATTTTTATAAAGAACAAATCTCATTCTCAATTTACTTTATAGGAGTCAGAATCTCACATATTAGATTCATCCTTTCGTTATTAATATTTCCCTCTTTGGTGAATTGAGTTGTTTGGGTTTTCTTTTACGGTGCAATTTTTCATACTACATCGATGGGCCATAAGATCAGTTGTTCATTGATCTCAACTCTACATAAAATCTTTAACTCCTATACTATCTCTCCTCAATTCAAGTTTTGAAATTATAGTTTCGATGGGCCATAAGGTCATATGTCTACCCATCTTAACTGCTAAATCACTTATTGAAATTACATTTCATATATTTAGTTTTAATTCTACTTAACTTGAAATCTTTAACTTTATACTTCTCTCCTTAGTTCAAGTCATATTATTTTATTTACACTCATCAGTTAGCATCATATTACTTATGAATAGCATCTACATAGGAAGATTATCTCTAGTTTCTCAGGTACAAAAACAACTATTTTAACTATAATTGACTATATTGAATAGTAGAAATATATAGTTAATTGAGTTCGAGTCAATTACTCTACATGTCTTAACTATTCAAGCCTTTTACTAATGTTAAAACTATATTTCATATATACATCATATTCGATTTTAGTTTTTTAAGTTTCACCATTATCCAAGCTTCGAGTTTATTCTATACACACTCTCAATTCGCACAACATCATCTGCAGATAATAAAAAATATAACTATAATCATTATAATTGATCAGATTGGTACGGATCTAAAACTGGAGCTAATTGAGTTTGTTATTTTACTCTATCAAAGAATAAGTCAACATAAAATATGGGTACACTACTAACAACGTAACAAAAGAAAAACAGAGATTTTAATCTAAGAAGACAGTAGATATTACCTTTGGACAATAGCTGTATCTCCATGGCCAGTAGAAATAATTAACAGTGAGTTGTTTGGCAATGCATTGTGTAGTTTTTGTACTTTATCATTAATGCCAGATAGAATGTCAGTCAATTCTGAGCTTACTGAACCATAACTTATGGCTGCCCTGGCTGACTTTTTTTTACATGTCAGGGATGATATAACCTCTGCAACTCGATACTGTAACCTTTCAACATCCTGAGCTTGCTTCTGAAAATAAGAGAATAAGCTCGTAAAGCGGGTCCAGATAAAGCTTACTTTATCATTCTTGACCTGAAATGAGAAATCAAAATGAGATATACTTTTGATTTAACAATGTAGCAAGAACGAAGTCAGATGCAAGAACATTGTGAACCTGTTTTATAGCTTTAGAAAGGGCCTCAGAATCTGAAGCTACTGGAATTGTATTGCATAATTCATCAGAATACTTCCTAAGTATAGAAATATCATCAATGAGAGAACAAGTTTTCCCATTTTGATGCAAAACAGAAACTAGTTTTCTACGAGTGAGTTGTGGGGGAGAGCCAAAATCAGGTCCTGGTGCAACAGAAGCTAAGCATATCAGCTACTAAAAACAATAGATTATCAAATGGAAATCCTTTAAAAGGTAAAATAATGGACTTGGAACAAATTTCTGACATTAGTCTTTAACAACTGAAAAAAACAGTACAAATGCAGTGAATGCATGACAATTCAATTATATCAACCTCAAAGGAACAAAAATTCATCCAACAACTCAAGCAATTCAAGTGATTACAAGCCCAAAAAAGACTCTTAACAGACAGCTCTACTTCAAAATTTAAATTAAAATTTGCAAATTTGTACCAGATTATGTAGAGACATTTGCGGCTCTGAATACAACACATGAAATATCCCTTCAAAAAGAGAAATTTTAAAGGCTTTAACTCATAAGCAAACCAAATCATTAGTAGAACTTACCCTCATATATTAAACACTTAAAATACTTTACTTCCATCTCCTTGCATACAACAAGAAACCATGCTAGTTCCAAATATTTGGGATCTACTATATCAATCTTATCCCTTCATTGAACTCTATGCAGGTTTATAGGTTTACATCTTTAGCTATTTGGATCTACTATATAAACTATCTCTCCATTGAATTGTATGCAGGCTAATATCCACAGCTATCTTGACCTCTTAAAACTTCATGCAATTGCATAAACCAGAAATACTCAAGTAAAAAAAGACGGCTCAAAGTAGGGACGGAGCTAGGATCTTGATTCAGTGTAGGCAATTAGGGTGCAAATGAATCAAACATGTTCATCAGCTTTTTGAGCCGGCTCGAAAAATATTTGATTCATAGTCGAAATTATCAAATTTGAGCCAAACTCGATGTTTAATAATTTTTTCGAACCGAATTCGAACTTATAATATTTTGTTCAATTGTTCACAAGCCGCTCGCGAGCCCAACTCCAATAATTAGAACCAAACTCGAATTTAAATTATTTCGAACTATAGTTCGATTTTACACGAATCGAGGCTCGAACAAGGCGAACCAAACTTGAATTTTATATCGAACCAAGCTCGAATCAAAATTATTTGTGTTTTTGAGCTTCAAATAGTCGAATATCACATATTTTTCAAACTCGAACGCAAATATCAATATTTTCATATTATTCAACTTGATTCAGTTCGTTTGCACTCCTATATAATTAATAAAGTAAAAAAATATCAAATCTTATAATCATAAAGCACCACAAAATAATTAATTTACAATTGCTTCAAGTTGATCATCAAGTACAACAAGAATAAATCTTGAGAAATTTTATCGATAAAACTCAACTAGTTGCATCAATTTTTTCTTGTCAAAAGTCAAAAATGAATTTTGTGAGCACAAACAAACAACACAAAGGAGAAATGATTATTTAACTTTTGAAGTTGCATATCAATAAAATCATAGAATAAATCAACATGATAATGATGCAAATTTGTCACTTCTGATGGATTATGATGGGACGCTGTAAATTAGTAGAAAAGATGTTTCAATGTGATTGTATCTATCTATAGCTCCTGATAAATACCTTCATGAATTAAGCGAGTTCTAGTAGACTGTGTTTGACCTTGAAGATTCATTGCATACTCTTTTCTCTAATGAGCTTATCATTTAATGATTATGTTTTTATTCTTAAAATTTTTTTTTAATTTCATGTACCATTTTTTTCTAGGCCTAGTGTGGGCAGCTACCCACACTGGGCCTACATTAACTCCGCCCATGGCTCAAAATATTGCTTGCTGTAGACACAATATAAATCACGATTCAAGTGTAATTTAGTGACAGTCGTCATGACCATAATGTATTATTATTATTGTGATCGCTAACAAGTACCAATACTATGTCAGCACATGTAAATGTTATTGTAAAACCCTTGCTAACACAATTTTGAAAATAGTGACTGAGGTAGAGTCTATTGCAGCTGAAACTAATCAAGATAGACTCATCTAGTGATTCGTCATTCAATTCTATCCGCCGGGTCAAATGAAGAAGATGAAACAATAAAAAGAGGAGGGGAAGAACCAACCAAGGCACTAGTAACAACAAAAAAGAGTGACACCAAAGTAAAAGGACTTAATTTGTATCCGTATCCTCTACTTGTGTCTATTCTAGCTCTAGTTGCCTAGTCAAGTCTTAACATTTAGTGATTAATAGAGATATATTTATAAACACGTGGAGAAACCAATTTCACTATTAGATGTCTTGAGATCATCATTTAAACTGGGTTTAGAAAATTAGGGTCAACCTCACTAGGATGCTACATGATCCAATATTCTCTTTTTGATATATATTCATTATCAAAAATATATGTAATATTGTTGTATCTTGCTAATCTTAATTTAAATTCAATTAACTTTCAAATTTATAGGCTTATATTTGGAGGTAACCAAGCTAAGTAGATTATCGTTCATCAAAATTGATCTCATCATACTTTGAAGCATGCTGATTGCTGAAGGGTGCCAAGTTTTGTCACAGTACAGTACCGTCTGGTCAGAGGTCAAAACACCAACATGGGAAGCTTGATACAATTACCCAACTCCAGAATATTATCTACCATCAACTTCATTCTGAAAAACCACATGTGTGTCACCATACTATAGTTAACAAAAAAAAAAAGAACAACTCTAAGCTCAATATAATTGAACTTAGACCCCAGGCATCTAGTTCATGCAGTTGTATCAACCTCAACAAGCTCAAAAATTTTCATTTTAATAGCTAATTCATCAGGCCAAGAGTACCTTAATACTTGTGGTAAGACCATGCTACACAAAACCCCAAAATCACCTTTAGTTGAGGATATTAACCCATAGCTCCTGCTCAGCTAGATCATAATCCAAGATAGTAAACAAAGAAATGGAATTACCAAGAAAGTGCCCCGTCTGGCTAAAATGACAATTTAGAAAGGAGAAATAATAGTGATTCCTATCTAGGCGGTCTTAAGCCCATATTTGAATTGAACGACTCAATTCAAACCAGGATCAAAACACATGGAATATAGATGAAATATAGCTAACACAACCAATAGAAGGTATTGTCAAACAGTGCCACTATCCTTTAGAAGAGATATGACAAACATGCTTTCATAAGGTTAACTAAAATGTACACCATTCAGTTAGATAAACATTTAGTAACTGACAAATAACACTATTTCATATAAATGATAACAGAAAAGTGACTCCATGATTCAGTGTACCATTTATAATCTTCAGAAGTGCCAGATCCATAGCAGCTTTTGCATCCTCACTACTGTCATGCCCATTTCCTGAAGCCTGAATCTCTCGCGAAAGAAATTTCCGAGATAGAACTCGTAAAGCTGTCTTGTAGCCACCAGGCCGGTGCTTGTATAAAATAGCAGTATCAATTACCAATTCATGAGATATCTTCAATGCTAAAAGGTCATTCTCAAGAGAATGGCCAACAAGAATCGTTTCTTTGTTCACAAGCTTCAGGAAGTCTTCCTACAAATCAAATACCAAGCAGCCAAATCAATTTTCAAAAATACAAATAAAGAAAAACAGTTGACAAATTTTTGAAACTGAAACAATATGCAAATCACATTATCCAAAGTTAGGAATTTAACTAGAGATCAATAGAGTGATAGACATTTTGTTAGACCTGAATATCCCCAAGTGTTGTTGTCACATCATTTAGCATCTCACCAGTAATTCCACTAAACCTGCATCAGTTAAAACCTTACTTTCTGGAAAAAGGACTAATGTCAATAAAAAGAAAATAAGTACAGGATATAAAACCATAGAATAAGCAACATAAACTGCATATTACTAAATATTATGACTTATGCAATCACAACCAACTTTAAAAGTCTTCTTGAAATTTAAAAGTGAAAAAAAAATGGTGCAAGTGAACAGCTTCTCCTTAATATAGTTGGAAGTTTTTCACTGCAGAGAAGTGCATATCAGGATTCTTTTCAATTGGAAATCTGTTAATGAAGTTGCAAGAGTCATTATTAATGAAAATAAATAATAAAAACTTTGTGCTTTATTTAGATTCTTTCAGCCGGGTCATTATTAGATATCCTTAACTTTTTCATCGTACACCACTACTCCTAAAATAGTTAGTACAAAGCCAAGGGAAACTAAATGAGTCATTCTAAAGAACACTTTTCAAGATTCATAGAGATTTTCTTTTCTTAAGGTTAATAGAACAATCCTATTGAGTGTTTATCATGTGGATTTTGATTATAAGCAAGAATATTATCAAAATAAGCAGCAAAAGACTTCCCAATGAAAGAGTGTAGAGCTAAATTCATTGCCTCTATGAAAGTGCTCCCAAGTTGTAAGGTGCAAACACTTGGGAGCATCAAGTGTTTAGGTGAACTCAGATAGCTCAGGGACTCAACACGGTCGGGTTGTTTTGTTCCATTGGATGACTTGGCATGGTCAAATTGGTTGAATTGTGCTTAATGGCTCAGAGGACGAAGTGAAATCAAATGTAAGCAAAGACGAATGGCATAGAGTATCTAAGTGATTGAAGGCCTTACAAGGCTAGAAGGATAACACAAAGAGAAGCTTAGAGAACTTGGTGCATCTGAAGGACCAATGACCTAATGCAATGTGAAATCCTTGGTGAGGCATGAAGGATAGCATGATGGAGCAAGCTTTAAGGGACTAGTGCATCCAATGGACTAAGGGTTTGACACAAGGTGGGCTTTAGGGTGATGAAGAGCATCGATGAGATTGAAGACTTGGAAGTACAAGAGTTGCAAGAGATTAAAATGATGTGTAGTATGGGGCTTTCACTTTTAGACAAAATCAACAAAGTTGATGTGTGTAACAAATATAGTTACACACATAAAACTAAACAAATATAGTTAGAGCTTGATCCAAACTTATGTGTAGGCTTACGGTGAGGTAATTCTAGTGAAGGAGTGATCTCTGAGCAAATTTAGTCGACTAGAGGTGAGCACAACGGTTTGAGGGGCATAATTTTCAATTGACTGCCTAGTTATTTGTTGGCTGCATATCAACTACTCTTGTTGTTCAATCAACTGGAAATTGTTCTTGACAACTCAAGGCGAGAAAAATGAAGTTGTTGGACAACATCTATAAAAGATTTTGGAGAGCTTTGAGCTAGAAATATACATAAAAATCTTTGTTGTGTGCTACCTATGCACAATGGTTCCAGGATCTTGAACAAGGTTGAAGGCATCAACTCAAGCTCTTAGTAATCCCTCTTGTATTTATTAGCTTTTATTATTTGTTGTATTTGAGAAGAGTGATCCTAATGTTGGGATTGTAAGAGATTTACCCCATCAAGGGGAAATTTAGTTAGGGGTGACACATCGGATCCGTCATAGGCTGTGGAGTAGGAGTGGTATCTCTGAACCACATAAAACTAAATGTGTTAGCATTGCTCTATTTGTTTCTATTATATTTCTGCTGTGTCTAAACTAGATGCTTTATCATATTATTTGAGCAAGTATGCTAAATTAGATGAACTTATATAGATTCATAAAGTTTAAAGAAGTCTGACTTTAAAAAAGTCACACATTTTTGTTCAAGAAGGCTCAATATGCATCTCATCAACAAATTCTTGCATTGAGATGACCTACATGGAATAGTTGCAACTTCAAAACGTGTGCATTTATGTACTGATCCAAAGGGTAACTGAGCTACTAATATTACAAGGTTATGATTTTAATAATTATGCAAATAATCAAATTAGGGGTGATGGACAACCGACACAAGACACCATTTTTAGCTAAATAAATTTCAACTCAATGGCATCCAAGTACTACCTAGTATTATAATCAAGGATATTGTTGAAAGGTTTAACTAGTTTGTCAAGCACCACCTGCAAAGAAAAAAAAAATTGGGTCAGTTCATCTTATTATCTGTGTAGAATAGAAAACATAGCATCAAAAATCAAGGATGGCATGACAAAGAAATTAGAGCAAAAGTATCATGCATAAATTGATAAGTATGACAATATGATAGTTTGTAATCACAGGATTCATGTGTGATTAAATCAAAATTTATGTTATGAAAGTTCTTAACACCACATTTTCAATTTGAAGTACTATGCTAAAGTGAGTCTTTCACGGATCGGTATATGATGAAATCTGTTGGCTTAATCCATCCATTTTAAGAGACATGATATTAGACCTCCTATCACCATGGATCCAAATACACACAAAAAAAAAATGGAAGCCAAAGAACCTACCATAAAACACTTTGATAATATAGCTCATATTCTTTTATCACATTAGATTGTTCAAGGAAAGCATAGGTGTGAGATTAGACATTGTGAACCCAACATGTTAAGAACTCAACCCCCAACTCATTAAAGTGAGCTTATATAACTATAAGGATAACAATATGATTTTCTTTTGTTCAATTCAATAACGCTCGTGGTTTTTGTCTACCATAAAGCATTTTGATAAACATAAATCTTCTTTTATTCATTACTTACACTTATTTTGAATCTTACAATATTGTAAGTGAAAGTTTACCTAGAAGGAAAATTGAGTGGATAGATAATAGAGAGAATGAATTTCTAAAATTTTCTATCCTTTCTATTACTTACTAACATTCATAGAGAGGCTGGAAAACCGGATACATGAGACATCTCTCTCATCCACCATTTTTATTATGCCAAAACGGGCTGAAATCAAATCCCTCTTACTCATCAAGATATACCAACCAAAGTCTCCTTGTGAAGCAATACCCACCAGCAACTCTAAAATGCTAACAACCTTGCAAGGGTCAAAACCACGAGAACTAAGCCTCATCCTCAAAATCCAACACTAAACACATAAATACCAAACTTGCAGGTCGATCAGTCTTGGCAAGCAGGATAGGTCCGACGATCTATGTGGGTCAAGAGGTCTCAACGGGTAAGTCAGTCTAAACAGGCCTAGTGTGCCAACTGATTCAGCCATATCAAGGCTCGATAGTTCAGGCCATTTGAATTCGGAGGTCTAGTAGGTCAAACGAGTCGATAAAACAAGATTGGTTGGTTGGGTAGGATGCACAAAATAAGCCAGCAAGCCGAACAGGTCGAATAGGTTGCATACACAAGGAAGTTTAGGTCAACCAAGCAGGGTTAGGGTCCGACAAACCAATCGGGCAGGCCAAGCAAGCCAATTTAGTTAGGTGGGACAATTGGGTCACACATGCAAGTTGAAAAAAAAAATAAATGTCCAACTATAAACCCAACCCATTAAGAACCCAACTTGAAGCCCACTAAGGTTGTGCTTATAAGGATAACAACATGGTTTTCTTTTACCCAATTTGGCATAGCTCACGGTTTTTATGAGGATAAGATGAGATGACACTTGTAGAGGATAAGAACATGATATTTAACCACATGTAGGCCATGGCAATTCATGGATAAGACATGACAATGCTAAAAGGAGATAACAACAGGGTATTTGACCATATATGCCCATGGTTTTTCATGGATAAGGAGATAAGAGCAAGATCTATCTTACAAACTAATGGGTGTAAATAAATAACGCATTAAGTTTTGATTACTATATAAGGGAGAGAATTAGGAGTTGTGAAAACTTAGAGAAAATACCAATCTTGAAGGAGACAAGGAGATACTAAGTATTGCTAGAATTTAGAAGAGTTTATTGCCAAAAAATTAAATGAAAAAAGAGAAGGAGCCTGTGAAGAAAAAAGAGAGGAAAAGAGGAACAAAATGGGAAGGAGAGAAAGGAGAAAAGAAAATAAATTAGGAGTATTTGAAGGAGGAGAAATCAAGAAGAGATGGTGTTCCTCTAGTAGGACATAGGATATGAATGAATGATATTGTAGCACAATATCATGTTTCAAATGATATGTATAATTAATATTTGTGATTATGTTAACAGAGTATTGAATAATATATCTAGTGAAAATGTCATGTGATTGTTTTGGTTAATTGTTATATGGAAATTAAGCTTGAAAACCTATATGTTATTGACTGATTAGTGTTAAAGTGAAGGCTAAAGTTTGGACCCACTATGGTGGTTATACATTGGTCAACATGGTGCTACTTTGTTATATGTTAGTTTTATTGGAATCATATGCTCTCTTCACCACTCGGGCTAAGTGTGACAATTCTAGTCCCATTTAACTCACATTAATTGTGGTTGTAACCTAAACCTAAAAAAATAATTAACTAATTAAACGGAATATGTGATATTATTTATACAACCATAAATGAATTAAACGTTGTGCAAGCTTGGTATTCGACTCGGTAAGAGATTGTTTATATTCATTCAATATACACGAGATCAATTAAATAAACAAGCTTAAACAACTTGTTAAACTAAATGAACAATCTTGAATGCATATGTGTTCGGCTCGTTAATAACTTATTAATATTCATGAACAAAGATTGTGAATTGTTCGTGAGCAGTGTTCATAAACATGTTCACGAACAAAGTTTATGAACTATATTCATCAATAAAGCTCTAATAAATATGGTAAATAAATAAAAAAAACTTTAAAAATGAACAAGCAAGCTTGTAATATCAAATTTTGTGGAGAATTTGGGATATTGCTTTTATGTTGCTGATTTAAGTTATGTGGAATATCATAATTGATCATTTTATGTTAAATATTGAATTATTTTTGCCTATATTTTTTCCCACACCTAAATTATATATATATATATATATAACTTTTTTAATGATGAAATAAGTAAAATCAGATGGATAAATTTAATTTGGGATTGAGTCGAAATGAAATTGGATTCAGATTAAACCCATCAGGTAGGTGTGGTGATTAGGGTCATAGGGGTTCGAACTAGGCTCAATTCAGATTTCTTTTGGCCAATTTATGATAGTACCAAATTTTACGTGGGAATATCTGGTTCGGTCAACTTGGAACAAATTAGAGTAATTTTTTTAAGCAGTTAGGAATAATATTCTCTCGCCTCTTTCTCTCTTCCACATACATTGTTAGCCACATGCTTCCCTTCTTCTCCTCTCCTCACCTGATGCCACACCATCTCTTTCTTCTTCCTCGTGTGTCGTCAACCATCCAATCCTCTCCTCTCCTCTCTTTCTTGTTGCATCACCATCATCGCCACTCAAGAGAAAATGACAACGATTGTTGCCCGACCTTTTCCTCCTTCCCTTCCCAATTTTCTTTCTCCGTCGTTGCTTCTCTCTTTTCCCCCTCTTTGTCATGCCCAGCATTCGGGGCTGAGGGGTAAATTGGATCTAGAAACCATTGTCAACCTCCTTTCCCCTTTCCTTCTCTTTATTTTCCTCCTCTTGCTGCCCAACATTTGCAGCCACCAACTGGTTGCTTTTGGCCAAGCCAAGAGTGATGGTTGACCTTCCTATTTTTCTGAACCTCCTAATTTCCTTGAATGAAGATGTTCAAATTGGTGAATATGGTTGACATTGAGAAATGACTAATTATATCAGACTAACTACAACGATATGGTGTTTATGGTTGATTATTTAGGACTAATTTGCTCGAGTGTTTCACCTACCTTATTTCATCGATTGAGGGAAAGGGTAAATATCATATTTAATTTTATTATATTAGTCTTTTAGGTTGGCATGTCTAGTTTAAGAAAAAAAAATTGTTGTTCGATAGTAGTAGATGTCTGGTTTAGAAATTTAAATTATATCAAGGTAGTAGAATTAAAATTGGCTCTATCTACTTCGAATATAGTTGATTTTAAGAATTTTGTGTCATTATCATTATTAGAGATTTATTAAAATTGGATCTATCTACTTCGAATATAGTTAATTTTAAGATTTTTTATGCCATCATTATTAGAGATTTATTTTAAATTTTTAAAGCTATTTTTCATATTGTATTTGTAGTACACATTTGAGTGAAGCACATAAGGTTGTGGTTACGAGGGGTTGCTCATGGTCATATCTACTTGTACGAGAACACTATATCACTAGTAGGACTTTGGCCCATACATGAGATGATGTTATTACATTGAAGACATTGGCTTAAGTTATTAATTTTTTGGTGGATTTATTGGTGATTAATTTATTAGAGATATATTATTGATGATAGGTTATTGCATGAAAATTTAAACAAAAATGATAATTAAAAATTATCTTTAATTTGTGATAAAAGATAATGATAATAATTGTGATTTCAAATATTAACAAATAATTATAAGAAAATGAGATATATTAAAGAACTCAAATGAAGAACTTGTGCTTTACCTGATTCAGCTTAAATTCATACACATGTTTTCTATTTACCTACTTAGCAAATTTGTGTTCACCATTTTTGTAGGCAAAGGTGACCTTTTGAAGTTATAGTTGGCTTCAGATAGTATTTAGAGTTGCACAAGATCCTCGATTTGCTACTTTGTTTTATTTTGTTGTACTATTTTGTTTTTATTCATATGCTTTTCGATACTATTGGATTTTATGTTAAAAATTGATAAATATACATACCCCAATTTGTTGAACTTTTGTTGAACTTCTTGGTTATCTTAAGTTAATAAATGTTTATATGGCTCTTGGTTTCCTATTATCACATTGTCATCAAGTGTACCTCCTGGTAAGTGGAAATTATACCCTAAGGCGTGATATTTTAAAAAGTACTATTGGTTTCTCTATATGAAATTGTAAGGTTTGAAAGTAAAATCACCAAATGTGTAATATTATTTACTTAATTCTTACTGAGTGTATAATCATTGGCTTATATGGTTTTTCAAATATAGAGGGCTGATTTATCACAATAAAGTAGAGATACGTGCTATGTTATAATGTCTCCTAATTCAATAGTTACACAATCTTATTAATTATATTCTAAATCATTTGTTCTCGTACTAATGTATTGTTATCTTTATTTTGCTCATGTAGTAACGCAATCTACTTACTTGGGGAGTGACAATAGGTGTCTTGAAATATGCTTTGATACTTGGACACTCCACTTAGCCCATACCTATTGGGCATTGACGTTTCAAGTGGACATGTAAGTACCGTATTGGATGTGTGTGAATTTTCTTTTAAAAGCAGCAACGTCAGTTGCTAACTCCTCCTATGGCGAATAATCTCTACTATGGCCCATCCCAAGTCCAGATAAAGGAGAGTTACGTTAGGTTACTAACCAGCGTTAAAACATAGGCAAATATTATGAATGGATCCATCAATTATGAACAATGTCAATTGCTCAAGCAAAATAGTACATGACGCATGAGTGCCAAAATGCATAAAAACTAAATTAGTAGAACATCCTAGTGTACTTTTGATTTTGCATGGTGAAACTTGAGTAGCCACCATCTTTTAGTTTAGTTATTCACATAGTGTTACTATAACATAAATAACTCACAAGACATAATGAATTAAATGTTTGATCTTGGATCCTACATACTTCTATTCAATATTACTCAACAAAAACAATTCTCAAGCAAAAGAAGTGCTTGTTAAACAATCAACTCTCTCAAAACCCAATCAAATGTTCAGATGCAAACAGTGAAAAAAACTTTGTCCTAGGCATAGCATTAAACACTCAACCTAATGGAGAGTTATGTTGAATATGATGAATCAACAGTCTAGATGAATTATGATTTAAAATTTCATATCATGCTAGACAAAACACACAAAATTTATCATTTCGTCCCGCCGCTCGTCGCCTGTTGCACGACACCGACACCGCGGGCCGCCACGAGATCATGGAGGCACCATGATCCCGCGCCGACCTCCATGGCCGAGATGCGAGAGGTCGCGTGGGTGTGAGGAGCGAAAAAATTAAACTTAAACTTAAGTTAATAATTTCAATCAACTCCTAGCTATATTAGGGATAATCTAAACAGCTTAATCAAACTCTAATAAAACTATCCCATTAACTTTATATATATATATATATATATATATATATATTATATTATTTCTTTTAATTTCAAAAATATATAATAAAATTTTTATTTATTTATTCATTTACCATATGAGGGCGACACAATCTCGTAATTTTTTTCTTTTTCCTTTTTTTTAAATTTTTTTATTTTTTATTTTTTAAATTTTTATATTAATTTTTTTATTTTTAATTAATATATTTTATATTTAAAAAATACCAAAATCATATTGGCATGGCATGATACGGTACCGAAACCATATCCTTCCGATCATAAACCAAAACTCCCATACGGATTGAGATTTTAAACAATGAGATGAACTATAATTTCTATTGGGATTATTGGATCAAATGATAATGGAAATCCGAGGATCTAGAATTGTGTGGTAATGGAAATGAGAACTACCCAACGTACCAAAGGGAACATGAGGACTGGAACTACTATAAAACATTTGATATTCAATATCCAATGACATGAAAATCAAAGCTTAAGTTATATAAGAACCAAAGTAGCATTTGTAGATAAGCCTCAGCTAAAAAGACATGCAAATTGGTTCAGGGGAGTAGATATAATGTAGAAATGTATGAGCCAATGATGCATTTATCAGATAACTCAAACTAGTCAAACATTAAGGAGAAGACATAATGAATCTAAGGAACTTCCACTATACTTATAATGAAGTTATTAATAAAGATATATTTAATATGGTAAAAGTGAACTGCTGAAACAAAATGTTTACCCTAGGTTACAAAGAAAAAATTTATAAGATTGTGGCATAACCATCCTTCGCTACAATAGATACTAAAATGAGAGGAAATAAGTTACGATGATATGGATTATGGATAAGTTTGAAGATGACAAATAGATTCTATAATTCAGGGATACAAAGGAAAACTCTAGCTAAAGAAATCAAAAATAAAAGATTAATTGAGAGATAATATTAGTAGTGATATGCCCAGCATCAATTTTAATGGAAGGAAACGATCCATGTAGCCAACCTCAAATAGTTAAAACTAACACAGCAAAGCGGCAATTGTTATTGTTCCACTGTATTTTATGATGAAGTGAGGATGAAGAAAACACAGAGAGAATAATCTTCAATTGAACAAATTTAGCAATATCAATTTTTCCAATGATATAATGATTACTTGAATAATTAGCAAATTGCTAAACTTACACAAGGTGTTGAACAAAGGCCAAAACAAAACATATTTCTGACGGATAAAATAAAATAGTAGATGAATAATTAGACTACCTCTCCTTCGACATCCACCAATGTTATTCTTGTGAGTTCAAACCCTTCAGTTGTTACACACTGACAATAACAGCAAAAATGTCAGTTTTGAAATAAGAAACTTAAAGAAAAAAAAATACTAGTATGCACATTCATACCAGAAACAGATATTGAATTAAAAGATACAAAGGAAAAGGGGGTGAGGGGGATGGATTACACAACAAACAAAAACAGTGTAAGACAGGATTTGAAAATTTTATATCCAAGGTCTGGAAGTACCCACAGCTAGTTAGGTTTCTAGGATCTAGTGGGGCCAATACTACACCAATTTAATAATTTGGCAAATAATAGGGCTATCATTAAAGCCTGTACAATGATTTCCCATCAAAAACAGATTCAAATTATCTATAGAATGACAGTAAGGTCAGTTTTGAATATTTATTCAACTTAGTAGAATATTTCCTCAAATAGTGTTGCCTTAAGTCTCGCTATCTTTAATAAAAGAGAGAGTTGCATCAAGTCTAATAAGAAGTTATTATATAGGATTTCTGAGGCCATTAAGTTCCCATGTGCCCAAGATGGTATAGTAAATTTACAACGAAATTATCAGCTACTATTATTATGCATTAATGGGGTTATGCTGATAACCTCTAGTGCCTACAATACTATTATGAACTTCACATCAAGGTTTAAAAGATCATTTCTGCAAATTGGCACAAACAAAAGATCTCGTTCCAGACTTCCAGGCCAATCAGAACACGAAAGGGATTGAGACCAACCCTCAAATCTAAACCCTTTTTCCATAAAGAGTCAGTTCATACAAATGAAGGAGCTATCCCAATAATCGTACTCTCTTTTCACAAGGACTTCTACCACAATAGATGAACACAAGACCAATTGACTCTCAACCATAGAGTGAGGCTTCCTCTAGTGCAAGTAATCAAGGTGAGGCAAGTACATGGCAGTTTTCAACTTGTGAAGCTTCTCCAAATCTAGCAATGCAATGTCAGGCGTAACAAGAACAAACTTACTAGTTTTTTTTTTCTCCTTGACAAGAAGGGACATCAAATCAAGACAACTTGAATTTCCCCTCCTAACTCATGACCCTTAGCTCCATGTGTTGGGCACAACATCGAAATAGTATTCTTTTAGTTGAGAACCAATATACCCTTGCTCGAGACAATGCTTTAAACCTTGCTTTACATACATGGCCCATGGCAAGTGCAGTTTCCAATCATATATACCTAGCTAACCTGTTGGCTATATAAACCTACTATTCCTTTTTCTATGTTTCTTACATATCTAAGTGGCTGCAATCTCAAACATGAAAAAACAAATTACAAGTGCAGTAGAATCCCCCTTGGATACACATGATAGATCAGCTCTGTAAGGTTACTATCTTATGCATTGAAGTATATTCCTAGCAAAAGGAATGGTTATGATTGCACCTGGATCTACACTGTTTCCACTGAATCTTAGAACCAAAAATTAATATTACGAGAACAAAGTACATGAAGTTAGCATAAGAGAACAATAATCTTTAGTCATATGGTCGTATCCAATTTCAATGAACAAGAAAATTTTTAACATAGGCCAAATTCTCTTCAAATTGATCTCAGAACATTTCATAATGTGGAATTCATCAAATTTAGAGTGTCCATAGAAGTTATAATGGATTTGTATTTTGCACAAAGCTTTCTTATAAAATCTCTACACAAACTAGTTTTCCATAGGGTAAAATTGCCTACAAAATAAAACACATCATCTGAAGAAGCTTAAAAATGCAATTCCAAATCCAAAAAATTTCATGAATGGAAATCTGAAAAAAGAATACAACTGAATCCCAATTTTCCATCTCCAAAATAAAACCCCAATAGTAGCAAAATCTAGAATTTAACAATTAAATTAAACTCCCAAATTTGTTTGTTACCATCTCACAGTCAAGTGCAAGAATTTCATGCAATGGAGAACCTGAAGGAGATGGAAGTGTAGTGATAACACCTGCATCATAAGATTTTCGTTAAATAGCAATATAAGCACTAAAATACACATAAAAAATGCCTACCAGGAAGATTTAAGAAATATCCATTCTCCTCAAGTTGCTTTTTAGAAAGAGTATAATAGTGGATAGGAAAAGGCAGATCCTTTATGTTTGCCAGAATAAAATTGTTCCCTGACCAAAACAGGATAACTTGTAAGAACATAACAGAATTACAGATGACTCACATATACAGAGACAATCAGATGCAACGATGTGCAAGACCAAAGAAGAACAAATTAGTATTTACCATAGGCATTAAGTATTTAGAAAATAAATGAGAAAAGAAATGGATGATCTATTTAAGGAAAAGGAAAGATTCTGTTTGTAAGGTGATTGCAAAAATACACAGGAATTGGTTGATGGAAGATAAACATTCAACAACAGCAGTGGTCACGAATGTGGTAGGAGTGCACCATTTCACAATAGGGAAGTTTGTACTAAGAAAGTATCATGTTGAATGGCATCTGGGCATTCCATGTCACAAAGTATGCTGATAATAATATCACCCGTAGACAAGGACGCTTAGTGCATTCTTCCACCAAATTACTCAAAGATATGCTGGAGAACAAATCAGATCCTTGCTTAAATGAGGCTATATTATAGAATGTGTTACAATCAACTTCCAGTTAGGATAGAGGAATAAACTTAAATCATTTGATATCGTTGAGACCAAACCAAATTGCCAAACCCTGAAAATAATCAAACCCAAGTGCTCAAGTATAGTTTACAGCTTAAACTTGAGTCATAGAGTTCATACTTCTAATGCACAATGATGTGCATGCACATCTATTATGAATATTTGTGACCAGCAGGAATTTTGTAAATGGAACACACAGAGGTGTAGACAAAATGAACTGACATACGAGAAATTGAAGAGAATAAGTTGATAATCCATGCATTGGGTACAAACAAGAAAATTATTTAATCCTTAAATTATATCATTCTTTAAAATATTTTTATGATTCCAACATTATTAAACATTAAATCTGTAAACTTTGCCCAAAATTTTCATATTCATAACTTGATCTTCCAATTTTATAAATTCCTATTACATCTCCCCACAATACTTAAATCCTTTGAGCTCTAAAGTAGCAAGTCAATATTTCTATTTATAGTGAACCTTCACGAATATTTTACTAAAAGTAAAGAAATGGAGGACAAGTAAAATTCTCTCTATAAATAACACAAGTTTTGATTATGAAATGATTAATTTATTTAAAACAAATTAAAGAAATATAGTTAAACAACATAACATATACGGCAATTAAAAGACAATGATAGTATGATACAATATGAAAATACATACAAATATATTTTTGGAAAAGAAATAAAATATAATTTGCTCATTAGATGATTAATTTGTCATATAATATGGAGTGGAATTATAGTTGTCAATGAAAAGTGTTACTGAAAATATCTAAATGAACAAAAGCACAGAAAATCTAGATTCCCTGAACCCACGATTAGTGTCCATGCTTTTAATAATAAGTAATTCAAAAACTACGCTAAATATTAATCTAAGATTTAGTGAATCAGCATGCAAGGGTCCATCTGAGTATAACTCTAATGATTCCTGATTTCAATTATACAATCAACAAAAGTATTTAAAAATTTATTTTAACAAAATGATGTATGTCTATTCCTCAAGTTAGCCATGAAATGGAAGGCCATAATTGGAAGGAAGATGACCATAGAGAAAGCTACTAAGTTTTGTTAGAAATATTTGAGGTAGGAAGATGTGGCAAGAGGATAAGGATATAAGAATGATAATGGTGTTGGGTGTTGTCAATTATGGACAAAATGAAATTTAAAGAGAAGTATATAATGCTAACATTAAAAATTACCGAGATGAAAATATGTTATCAAGCAAGACGGATGGAAGCATATTACAGTTGCTTGTTTGAGAGCTTCAAATACTTAGTTGGCATGAAAATAAACAGCTGTTGAAAACAGCTTTTAAGCATATTAGCTAATTCAGTTCACTCTAGCTTAAGAGATGAAACTACCCGTTTGGTCCAGCAATGGAAGAACCTTTGCTCACCGATTTACAACTATCCGGATTTAATGTTTTGTTACATCCTGGAGTATTGGCCTCCGACAGGAACGAAGCACACCGAAATGAATTTGGAAGCGTTGAATTGCTTCAATCATACGACAAATATATACATTAATCGAGGAAGAGAGACCAAAGAATATTTGGTTAGCAACAATTAATCAAATTAATCCGGATAAAAATTCATTTAAATATAGATGAGGGTATAATAGGAGATCGAGCCCAATGACATAAAAGAATCCATAGAGCCGACCTCAATATATATTGTAGTTAATGAAATTAAGTTTACAACTTTGTATTAATTAATCCCCCACCCCCCTTATAGTTCCTAACTCTTCCTGAGACATCCAACTAGAAAATCTTTGTTTTCATGTGATGAGCAACACCGCATGCTCCTTCCCCAATTGACGCCACCTTCTCCTCTTTTCCAAGTATTGGTGCAACTACATCCGCACTCTTCTTCATCTTCCTATGATGAGAGATGTCACCACCTCCATTCCCCTTGGCTGATTGATATGTGCCTCTTCTTCTTTGAGTTTTTTCATCAATAAGTGCATCCTCCTCTTCTTTAACATATCCAACTGTTCAGCGGCTTTGATATCTTTCATTGTACAGATCAGTAGCAGATGATACTAGGAAAATCTCATCCCATACAGCTGGTTTTGTGTTGGCACTGGCAAATCACCAGCGTCAACAAGGACTAGGTTCCTTGTTCTCATGGAGTGATCAATTTCAACTTCGTGATCTGGTCATATCCATATTATCATTATCAACATGGTCAACAAGTTATGTTTGTCACAACTATTTGAGATTGACTACATGGATCTTCTCCTTGATTAGGTCTCTGTACAATCTTTTCATCCATTGAGCTATACACAAGGTAGGGGTGTAAACGAGCCAAGCTGCTCATGAGCTATTCGAGTCTTGGTTCAAAAAAAGTTCATTTGAGTTCGTTCAATTAAGTTAACGAGCCGAGCTCGAGCTTGATTTCGAGCTCGAAAATATTATCGAGCCGAGCTCGAGCTTAACAGTATTTGGTTCGTGAGCTCGCGAACATGTTCGTTTAAAGGCCCACGACGAACATGTTCGTTTAAAGGCTCACAAACGTGTTTGTTAAGAGACTCACGAATATATATATATATATATATATATCTTACATGAATTATAAATATTATATATTAATGAGCCAAGTTCGAACTAAGCTCATTTAACTTTTAAACAAGTTATTTTCGAACCGAGCTCGAACTAAACTCGTTTAACTTTAAACGAGCATTTTTCGAACCGAGCTCGAGCCGTTCGCGAACTATTTAATTTCATTACAAGCCGAGCTCGAGTTTAAGAATTAAAGCTCGAATCGAACTCGAGCCGAACTCGAGCTTAGAAAAAATGAACCGAGCTCGAGCTCGAGCCTCTTATTGTTTGGCTCAGTTCGGTTCGATTACACCCCTAACACAAGGGTATTCAATTAAATCATTTTTTATTGCATTAATTAATGTTTTCTCTGGTACACCTATTCTAATTTCTTCTATCATATCCATGCTAGATTATTAATCTTGCTAAAATGAAACTTACAAAATTAAGAATATCTAATATATGCACCCATAATAGAGTATGTAGAATATATTAGAAACCAAATAAAATTGTTAAGTAAATCAAGTACCATATAGACAAAAACTAAACATTAACCTTAAGTAAACCAAGTAATTTTTTTTATCCCTCTTATAGTTCAATGGACAAAGGATATTCCTTTAAAACCAGCCAAAACAAAATCTTAATAAAGAAGATATGTCATGCGGTAAATACAAAAAATTGGAGTTAACAATGACCATTCATGATAAGAGCTCTGCATCAAGGTGAGATGGATAATTAAAGTGGATATTGAAAATTGGTTTGATGTCACTCAAATAAATCCCCTATTGCTAAAATGCCATATCACTTCAAAGCCAATCAACACTTCCATCCTGCATAGTGACTAACTAGCATGCACATCTTAGGATAAGAGCATGGACAAGACAAAAAAACAGCAATTGAGGCCTGAGTTGTTCAATGACAAAGGAAATGAATAAAGGGGAGCAGGCATACGTAATAATTTCAATTGTGATTTTATCTCCTTTAATTTTATTTCTCCCTCGTTCCTGTTCCATCAAGAAGCTTTCTTGTTGATAATGCATGAGAGGCCTATGTAGTATGTGACATGTACCACTGCACCAGTCATGCCTTAACATATAATATATCAGTCATCAACTGAAGTAAAACGGTGATAGAATTAATTTGTCGATGAAATTTCTCCCTCTAGTGAGAGAAAAATAAAGAATTCATAATGCTAAAGGGATTGCTGAAGTAAATAAATCATTCATAGTATAGCCTAGCATATTTGACCGAATTAACCACAAAAAAAGTAATTAGAAAACCATAAATCCTCCAGCAAGTCTAACCCAAATAGAATTATCATTGTAATCACATACAAACTAACAGCAACTTTAATAAGTCCACACTACTCTATCAGCCAAGCGCAAAGTTGCATGCCCCATTGATCTTAAGCCTTTCATACTTTTTAAACTCTGACAGAAGCAAATATTTCTAACACCTCATTCTAATGATCTGAAGCACAATCCACCCTTACAAACATCATGAGCACATATTTTGAATATATCCGTGCGGAAACAAGCCCCCATTTCTTTGAAGGTGGGTTTCAAGCACAGGAACCTAGCTACTTGGTAGAAGGCATAACAATATCCAAGATTTGATGTAGTTGAAATAAGTTATAAAGGAAAAATGGGAAGCAAGATGAGCACATCATTAATTTATCAATTCGGATGGAGAACAAACAAAATATGCATCATATCACATTGAGAATTAGTACTTGCCTTGTCTAATAGCTTGAATGGGTGGCATGGGTCTTGGATCAACTTCCCCGCGCTTTCTTTTCACTTTGCATGTTAGGAGGGCATCAATAGTTTCCAACTCATCCAAGTAAAATTGGCATCTAAACAAGGTAAACTTAATTAACATAAAAGCTATTCAAATAGATGTGGTTAAACTATTGAGGTTGGATTTGAGTATCAAAATCAGAGATGACCATTTGAATCATAGTTGAAATTTCAGCAATTTAAAACAGTAAATAATATCTTGATTTTGTGAAGAGAAATTGTCTGCGGCTAATGGCTTGATTAAATATTCGACCACAAACCTTAAAGCTAATGCTGGCTTAGGCGTACCACAACATTTCTTTAGAGCAGAAAGTAGGCCAGAGTGTGACATGTACAAAGCTGCATCTAGGCCTGGAATGTGGAGAAGAATGACTTTCCTTATAAGTGGCTTGTTCTGATAAAAGAGACATTGATTAGAGACTGGTGAGAACATGGACATAGGTCCCGTTTTACTCAAAAAAATCAATCAGAAAACAAGCACTGAGCAGAATAGTGAAAGAATTTAATGCTAGACTCCACTCAATAAGAATTTAATCAAAAGAAATATTTATCATTCCTTTATTAACCAGAAAAGGCTATAAAATACTAGAACTAATTGTCAGGTCATCTTATAGGGAATAATTTAGTTCACATATAATAAAAGAGATCTTCGACCAAAAATGCATGTAGAGGGTTCAAGGTATCAAATGATATTCAAAAAGTGGTAGTTTTCTAGTCAGTACAGTTACCTCAGGCTGGTCTAGTACTTGTATATTTGTACCAATCAGGATAGGAGGATCCAAAAGCAAGGGAGGAGGCAACAACAGCATGTTAGAGGAGACAGAACAGGGAGGCAGTAAGGTTACTAGGAAGAAATGGAGCCCAAGTATTTCATGAGTCATTGGTGACAATCAAGGTTTCATTCTCATTATATGCATATAGATATAGCACCAGATTGTAAGATAACCACCTGGTATAGCCATATAGATATAGCACAGATTGATTGTCTGGCCATTGGAGAAACTTCAGTGCTAATGAAAAGGAGCAGAACAATGAGAGAAACAAAGAGAAGAAAACCGCATTCCTACAGACACCATGCCTTCTCCTTTGCTCACTGGAACTGCCACTACCAGCCAATCTCCTTGATGGTCCAAATGATACCAGTTCTCACCAAGAGTTTGTGCAATACCAGCCTCTAAATGTGAACCAGCACGCATAATGGAACATGGAATTTTTTGTTAAGATAACCCCATTGAAAAGCCAAAATGATACAAATACACAAGAAACTGCAAATAATATACACAAGTATAGCCTATACCAATTCAAGCTAAATACATAACAAAAATTACGAGTCCTGCAATTCCAAAAATTATAGGACATAACTTGTCTTCAGATACAAAAAGAAGGAAAAGGATAGAGCACTCATACTTTTACAAAAACCCAAGATGGCATGAGACCATCCCCAATGACCCAAGTTACAAGTCCTTGAATATCCTGCATCACCAGAGGAAGTCAGATTTGACAAAGTATGAAGTTTCATATACAAAAAATTGTAGGCATTAACCTGAAGAGTTAATGTTGAATCAGCTGGAGTAGCTTTATATATAACATCTGCTTTTCCCTGCAAGAGGACAGTATAAAGGATGTGAACTGAAATTTGAGAAAGCAACTTTATGAGCAAAAGTTGTCAGCATCTAGATAATAAAGATATAAATGCTTGACTTATACTGGACTCCCACTCCATAACTTGATGCCAGCAATAAGAAATTTAAAACAAAAATATCAATGCATAGTTAAACAGCAACTTCTCAACTAGGCATGTGCAGTGAAAAGAAAAAGAAAAAAATATATTGGTTCATTTAAATTAATTTAGATGGACCAAAATGACTTACAAACCTTAAATTACACCCTATTTAGTAGCTTGTGACTTGTAGGTTAATCACTTGCTTTACAAGTGGTGAGCATTTTAGATAATAATTATATGCATATTACTAAAGTTTAAATACATAATCTGTTATACATTGTTGATTAATGTAAATTGTTACATTTCGTGTGTTTTACATTGTGTGGTTCACACATTTTTGTCTATGTTGAAGTATGTATTATTTGAATGTATGTTCATTAGTCAATTTTACCAATATAAATATTTCTAATAATTTTAGTATCAACACCATGTGTTTGTGCATACAACATTTGCCCTATGCAGTGAATCGATTACATACCACCTACATATGTTTTTTGAAACCTTTCACCACATTATACTCCTCAATATGGGAAATGTATTACAAGAGACATGCATGGTTGATTGCTTGAGATAATTATGAAGATCTCATCGTGCAAATCATCAAACTCTCAAGTGCAAGACTTGGCAAAGTCAAATGGAATAAAAGATCAAACAGTAAGAAGTAGAGAAAGAATGTAGCAAGGATGACCCAGTAGATTCTGATGACTTATGTTGCAATGTAGAAGGCTTGAAGCAACCTGAAAGAGCTAAACAAACAAGCAGAATCAAAGTAATATGTAGAAAGAATAGAACATTCCAACAATTAGATTTGTCTTGTTCAAGCATATGAACAAAACAAGTTTACTTAAAAACACAACAATGAGGAGACAATCTTTTCACAAAGACTTCGACACTAGAATTCATAGCTCAAACAAAAGTAATTGATTCAAGCAAGGTTTAAGTATTACATAGTTCTTTGCAGGAATTTCAGTCAAATGGAAATGATACAATTATGATACAATGTGCCAACACTTGGCTTGCTTCAAACAGTGTCAAGATCAACTTAAATAAATTTCAATTCTATAATCCTTATCCACTTAGTTTGTTTACCTCCAGTAAAGGCCTATAGCAATAGGAAAGTCACTTGAATTAAAATGTTATACCAAGTTGCACCAAAAATATCATAGTAATGACTTTACCTTACAATATCAAAATGAGTGTCATGCATTGATGGAAGCATTGGCTCTTATATATCCTAGCAACACCAACCACATAATTTTTCATAATCCAAATTAAGTAATGCTCTCATGACATTAAGTATATTAATAAGTTTCTCCACAAAACTATGATACATAAGTGTATCATAGTTAATCATTAGGAGTTGAACTTGGGCTGACACAATGAAAACTAAAACAAATTCATGATATAGATGCCCATTGATTTCTTCAACACTGACATCACTCCTCCCCTCTGCTGCTAAGAACAGTTCATTTTTTTTATATCCCTCACCTCTCTTTTGTTGTGTTTCATCTTCTCCAATAATTGACTTCCAGACAATATTGAATAATGAATCATGAGAAGAAAGTTTTCCCACATAAGATAATTTCTTTGTCTCGACCAGTTTCATCCAAAATGGCTAAAGGCAAGTCAAGGCATGCTAGTTTTGGATCTGTACCATCGAACCTATGTCAACATTGATGACACATCTCAATCCCAAATAGCTAGCCAACCACTAGGTGGAATGTCCCATCTATTCTAAGCATGTCACCATGTCATGAACTAACCATGTAGGGATTAAGAGCTACCTTCTGCCCGCCCTAGTTTGAGCTATCGCCTAGTTCAGTGAATCTAAGATTGCTAGATAATGTCACACAATAGGTGTACAACATCAAGCCAAATCTTAAAAAGTTACACCAAGAGTTCCCAAATCAACTAAACACGTTAGGAGAGAGAAGCAAATCAATCAACCTTACCAAGAAAAAAGAAAATCAAACAAAAAGTGAATATTACTGAAGTAAACAAAGGGTAAAGTCACCCAAAATCACCATTAGCTTCCAGGTCTAGTTTCCTTAAAATATTTTCTTAATCTTGTCATTGAATTCAAAATCATATACAGATGAACATGAAGAAAAAAAATTGAAACCGCAGAAAAACAGAGCTGAAAGGAATAGACCAATCCAGTAATTGGGTACGCATTGTAGTAATCTAAATGTGATCGAAATTCTTCACTTCATACATAGGCTATCCCATCCTAAAGTTTATACTGTGCATCAAAAAAGATGCCTCATTTTCCATAAGTTACTACGGAGTAGTTGATTAGTCCTTTTTTTTTGTTGTTGTTGTTGTTCACACAATCTGGAAAAGCAAAATGAGTCAATCGACCCATATCAAAACCACACGTCGGTCTTTTTGTTCAAACAAAAGTAAAAGCAGCCTATCAGCTCATATCAAGCCAAAAAATTTTGAAAGAGGCTCCGCGTTGGAAGATGGAAAAGGAAGTAGAAGAAGAGAAGAGAAGCGTACTTTAGAGCCATAGACGTCGAAGTATTGTGCGGCAGAGTTACAACCATTGTCGTTCTGTCGCTTAGGGCATTCGGAGCATTTGGAAGAGGAAGAGGCCGAATCCATTCGTTCTCGATGCCAACGAGATGCGGCGTAAGAGAGAAACAAAACGAGCCCGGATGGAAGAGAGGGTTTGATTGTTTATGAGGAGAAGCCAAGCGATTGCAAACGATTATACAGACGGTTTAGAATCTCCGGCATCAGAAGCTAGGATAGCGTCGTCGTCAGCGGCGGCGGTCAGCGACAGAGGAGGGGACGCGCGAAAGTTCCCGAGATGGCGGCGCCGGCGGCGTGCCGGCGGCTTGCGTCGGCCGGCGTCTGGCGGCGGCGACAGCGTGAGCGCACTGGTGAGGGGAGCAGCAGCGACGTCGTCGGCGGAGGCGGGAGCGACAGCGGAGGGGACGCGCGAGAGTGCGCCGGCAGCTTGCGAACGGCTTGCGTCGGGCGGCGGCTTGCAGCGGTGGCTTGCAGCGGCGGCGACAGCGAGAGCGCGCGGGTGAAAGAGCGTTGGGGATTTATGCTCTGTTGGAAGGAGGGGAGGGTCAAATAAGGGTTGGGATGGAGGTGGTTAAAGAGGGAAGAGGAGAGAAGGTAAACTTTTACCCTTATAAACTCATGAATTATTATAATTTTTTATAATTTATATAAATTAAAAAATAATTAAAAATATTTTATTATAATTTTATTTTTATTTTAAAATATTAATTTTTAAATTTATTTATTTATTTAGATATTTTATCTTTACGTCGTTCGTCGTTTATGAGGAGGTAAATCGAAAAACTTAACACAATGTCGCGTTCAAGATCGAATCGTCTATGACGTCCAACCGCTACCCCATTTCATGATATCAACGTCATCGCTCACCATAAATTTTCTTTAAAAATAAGACTCAAAAGGATAAAGATAGCTTCTATATTTCAACTTTTATATGTAATACTGATAGAATTTTATAATTTCACATCCGTCTTCTGCATACATTATTATTTTTTATAATTTTATATATTTAATATTCATTCTCATTCATTCCTTCTCAAATAAATAATACATATTAAATTAATATCTTCCATTCCTTTCAAATAAAAGTAACATAAATATTTTACAACCTTTTATTTACTTTTTCATTAATAAACTTTCTCTCATCTTGTCAAAAACTTTCCAACTTATAATATTGATAGAAATATTTAAGAAAATAGAAATAGATAACCCTAATCTTTTTCTTCTTTTCCTTAAAGACGAGAACTCATCCAAAAAATATACGTTATCTATTTTATGACCTTTCATATTTCAACTTTACATATAATATTGATAGAATTTTACAATTTCATATCCGTCTTTTATCTACAAAAATATTTTTATAATTTTATATATTTAATTTTTATTTCCTTTCTTTTTTTTTCAAATAAGATAATATAAATAAGAGAAACATAAATACTTTACCTCCTCTCATCCTCTCTTTTCTCTTTTGTTAATAAACTTTTTCTCATATCATCCAAATTCCAAACAACAACTACAGAGTCAAAGGCTTTAGATTTTTAATTAATTCAAATCAATTGCTCACTTAAATAAAAGAATTTAAATAAATTTTTTAAAATCTTAATTAAATTATTTTAATAAGTATAAATTTATTTCAAATTTTAAAAATTATAAATAAATTATATTTATTTATTATATATACTATCAATTTATTATCATTATAAATATTATTATTATTAATTTATTTTATTTTTATTTTAAAATAAATTTTAATTAAATATTAAATTAATTTAGTAACGATCAATTTAATCCTCCTATTAAATATTGAATTAAAATTAAAAAATTTTAATAAGATTGTACAATTTAGATATGATGTCGATCAATCGATCCTAATCCAAAATTGGTTCTAAGTAGGATTAAGATCTTACTAAGACTTGGATGATCGATCCCGATACGATTTTTAGTTTTATTTTTTATGAAGAAAATATTTAAATTTTATTTAATTTATTTATTAAAATAAAAAAAATGATAAAAATTAAGCGCGCTTAACTCTTTAAAAAAACTTAGAGTTGGGAAAATATTCTTATGCTATATTAATTATTTTTATTCTTAATTCAATTTAGAGAAAAATATTTCATATAAAATACTTTTATACTAAAAAAAATTTATCAACTTTGAGTTTTACGAAAAGGTCACTTAATTTCTAAAATATGTTCCTCGTCTTTTAACTCCAAGGCTCTGTTTACTTGAGAGTAAACCGGACGAAATAAAAATTGTGGAAAAAAATTTATGATTAAAAACTTTTCCCTATTTGCTTCATACAAAAATGAATTATTTTTCTTTTTTTTTATTTACTAAATGAGCAGATAAATTTATGAATCCATCTGTGGATGAATTTTTTATTATTTTTTTATTCATCCAAGCGGAAAGCAATTTCTTCCCTTCCAACTGGCTCTCCATGTAGAGTTGGGTTTCTCTAACCTAACTCACAATTAGGTCTTACATGGCAGCAAATGGCAACCCATGCCATGCGACCCCGCTCGAGACCATGTCCCACGTGCATGAGTTTTTTTCTCCATTTTTTTTCTTTTCTCTTTCCCTCAAGATTTTTTTTAATTTTTTCTATAATAAATATATATATATATATATGATCAATATATTTATATTTATATTTTAAAAAATATTAATCGAATTAATAAATTTAGACTTTTAATATGAATGAAAATATTAAATCATTAATAATAAATATAAAAATATATATGTGATTTTATTAGAATTTTTGAAATTGAAAACAGATTTTATTATAGATTTTAATGGGGAATTCAATTTGAATTTTAAAAAGTCTATTTGGACTGTAGAGTCATTTGGACTATCTAAATTAAATTAGGAGTTGATTGAGATTATAAAATTAAATTTTGTTATTAAAACTTTCCATCACTACACTCTTTTCCTCCCCATGTGCTGCGGCGCTGTTCTGCTGTGTTAGAAAAATAAAAGAGATTTGTGGAAGAAATATTTCACTTATGTGGAAGAGAAACAACAAGGAAACACTAAATTCTAAATTTTTATTTGCATTCTTTACAAACAAATGACATATTTATAGCCTACATAACACAACTCATGTAAATCCACTAACTCTATTATTTTATCTCACTCACTCCATTATTGCAATATGACCACCACTACTTGCCACCTCATCACTACACTAACCCAACATGCCACATTAACACAAAATTAAATTAAATTTAATTTTCAACACCCCCTCTTAAACTTAATTTCGTGACTCCAAGCAAACTTTGCATTTTGATAAAGTCTTCAAATTTAAGCGGCTAGCTTCATGAAGATATCGACAACTTGATCTTGCGACTTTGTGTATTCCACTTGCACATCTTTTCTTATGATGCATTCTTTGATATAGTGATAGCGCATATCGATATTCTTACTTCTATCATGGAAGACTAGATTTTTTACTAGTGTTATTGTAGACATGTTGTCAACTCAAATTTTGGTTGCGTCTTCTTGTGATAAATTTAGCTCCTTTAATAAATTTCTGAGCCAAATAGTATGACAAATACATGACGTCGCAGCCACGTACTCCGCTTCTCAAGTAGAAAGTGTAATAATAAATTATTTCTTTGGCATCCAAGTGAATGTTGTATCTCCCATATAAAACACAAATCCAGTAGTACTTTTTCTATCATCCATATCTCCACCCCAATCATTGTCGCTAGATCCTTCAAGCTTAAAATTATTAGATAATGAATAAAGCAATCCAAAATCTGACGTACCTTTGATATAGCGTAAAATTCTCTTAGCGATTTTAAAATGGGTGATAGTTGGAGCCTCCATGTAGCGGCTAACAAGTCCAACAACATAAAGAATATCAGGCCGTGTGCATGTCAAGTATCGTAAGCTTCCAACCAAGCTCTTGAAAAATATTGGGTCAACACTTTCTCCTTCATCATGCTTTGACAGTTTGACTCCACATTCTATTGGGGTGTTTATAGGTTTGCTGTTATCCATCTTGAACTTCTTTAGTATCTCTTCCGTATAACCTTCTTGAGAGATGAAGATTCTGTCTTTCCTTTGATTTACTTCGATGCCCAGATAATATGCCATGAGCCCAATATCTATCATCTCAAATTCCTTAGTCATTGTTTCTTTGAATTTTTCCTAACATACTTGGATTGCTTCCAGTGAAGATCAAGTTATCAACATATAAGCATATGATCAGAATATCTTTATCTTTATTCTGAATATAAAGTGCATGCTCATAAGGACATTTGATGAAGCCTTTCTCTTGCAAGTACCTATCTATCCGACTATTCCATGCCCTTGGTGCTTGCTTTAGCCCGTAGAGAGTCTTCTTCAATTTAAGAACTTTGTCTTCTTGTCCTTCAACTTCATAACCTGATGATTGCTGAATATAGACTTCTTCTTCCAGAATTCCATTTAAGAAAGTAGATTTTACATTCATTTGATATATTCTCCACTTATTTTGAGCTGCTAAAGAGATGACTAGTCTAATAGTTTCTAATCGAGCAACGAGAGCAAGTACCTCATTATAGTCAATGCCAACTTTTTGACTATAGTCTTTTGCCACCAATTTTGTTTTGTATCTTTCAACTTCTCCTTTGACATTTTTCTTTATTTTATACACCCACTTCATGCCAATTGTCTCGTGTCCTTCCGGAAGTGAAGTTATCTCCTATGTGTCATTCTTCTCAATCGCCTTGATTTCTTCATCCATTACATCTTTTCACTTTTTGCTCTTTATAGTTTCTTGAAAATCCATAGGCTCGCAATCGACAAAGAGATAAAATAGAGTAAGATTATCTTGATTCCCAGTTACCTCATAAATGTCCTGTAAGCTTCTGAAGCGTTGTACTCTTTCACTTGATGCAGATGAATTTCCTCCAGTACTTGAAGTTGGTGTTACTGGTGGAGTAATATGCTCCTCTTTTGTTTGCTCCATCCTTGGTTGCTCTTTATCTTTTTCTTCAAGGTATAGGAAGAAGTTATAGTCTTCATTTTGAGATTCCCAATTCTATTCTTCTACTTCATCAAATATGACATCACAACTGATGATTGTTTTCCCAGTATCTGGATTGTATAACTTATACCATTTTGAGTTGGTATCGTAGCCAATAAAGATGAACTTCTTGTTTTTATCATCTAACTTGCTTCTTGATTCGTCAAGCACATGAAAATGGGCTATACTCCCAAAAACTTTTAGATGAGAGATCCTAGGCTTTCTTCCGCTCCATGCTTCTTGTGGTGTCTTGCCCCACACACTCCTTATTGGCGACTGATTGGCTAAGTATACTGCACATGCAACCACTTCTGCCCAAAATTCCTTTGCTAGTCTCTTGCTTTTAAGCATGCTCCTTGCTATGTCAAGGATGGTTCTGTTCTTTCTTTCCACCACTCTATTTTGTTGAGGGGATCTTGGAACTGTTAGAGGTCATCATATTCCATTTGCTTCATAGAATTCTTGCAATTCCGTTGAAGTAAATTCTCCTCCTCGATCAGATCGCATGACTTTGATCTCAAGGTCGCACTCCTTTTCCACCATAGCCTTGAATTTCTTGAATATGCCGAAGACCTCTGATTTTTTACTTCAAGAAATACACCCAAGTTTTTCGAGAAAAATCATCTATGAAGAGAAGGAAATAGTTACTCTTACCAAGTGAGCTTGGCTTTATCAGGCCACAAACTTCCGTGTGTATGAGTTCAAGCGGCTTTCAGACTCTTAAACTTGACTATTTTGGAAAACTTTTTTTGAAATGCTTCTAAACTAGACATGCTTCACATAATTGATCAGAATGTTTGATGCAAGGTAGTCCTCTCATCATCTCTTTCTTTGAGAGCAATTCTAGTCCTCCGAAATTGAGATGCCCATAATCGAAGATGTCATAGCCAAGTAGTGTCTTTATAGCAAGCATTTAGACACTTGGCAATATCATTTTGAATATTAAGCGAGAACATTCTATTTCTTGTCATGGGCATCTTAGCAATCAAGCGATCAATATCATCTTTCAAGAGGAGCATGTTATCTTTTAGGTGAATATCATATCCTTTTTTCAAGGATTGTCCTAAGCTCAAGATATTGTTCTTCATATTTGGTACAAAGTAAACATTCGAAATAAATTGATGTTTTCCATTCTTCAAGCGGATGAGAATGTTACCTTTGCCTTTTATGTTGATCTTTGATTCATCTCCGAATGATATATTACCACCAACTGATTCATCAAGCTCTACGAACATGCTTCTTTTTCCACACATATGATTGCTTGCATCAGCGTCGAGATACCACACTGTATCTTCACCTCTTTCATTATCTTTGTATGCTAGCAACAGGGTGCCATCTTCTTCTTTTCTTTCTTTCATATAGTTTACTTTTTCATATACTTCTTCTTAGGTGATATACATTCTCTAGTATAATGACAAAACTTGTTACAATTGTAGCACTTAACTTGAGATTTATCATACCTCGTGTGCCCTCTTCCACATCCTCTTGTTGAATTTTCTCCTCTTTCATTATTGTTATTAGAACCCCATTCTTGTTCACTAGCATGCCCTTGTCCATATCCACAACCTCTTCCACGTTGGCTTCTATTGTTAGAGAAACTTTCATCCTTCTTGTAACGATCCGGCCCCTTGGGCGGCCCAACTAGCGGCCCAATCGGCGGTCCCTTGGGCGGCCCAACTAGCGGCCCCCTTGGCGACCCCTATGTCGTCAATCGACGACCCTCGGCCGTGTCGTTACTCACTAGGACTTTCCACCCCTGGCCAGTGGATTTTTGCCTCCCCCAGGATTCGAACTCTAGACCTCCAGGATAAGTACTAGAGTTTATGAATCCTGGTAGCCAAGTGAGCGCTTCTCACTTGGCTACCAGGATTCATAAACTCTAGTACTTATCCTGGAGGTCTAACAAGTTCGATCCTGGGGGAGGCAAAAATCCACTGGCCAGGGGTGGAAAGTCCTAGTGAGTAACGACACGGCCGAGGGTCGTCGATTGACGACATAGGGGTCGCCAAGGGGGCCGCTAGTTGGGCCGCCCAAGGGACCGCCGATTGGACCGCTAGTTGGGCCGCCCAAGGGGCCGGATCGTTACAATAAAAAGGCGCCTTTTTATTGTAACGACCCGGCCCCTCGGCCCCTTGGGCGGCCCAACTAGCGGCCCAATTGGCGGCCCAATCGGCGGTCCCTTGGGCGGCCCAACTAGCGGCCCCCTTGGCGACCCCTATGTCGTCAATCGACGACCCTCGACCGTGTCGTTACTCACTAGGACTTTCCACCCCTGGCCAGTGGATTTTTGCCTCCCCCAGGATTCGAACTCTAGACCTCCAGGATAAGTACTAGAGTTTATGAATTCTGGTAGCCAAGTGAGACTTCTCACTTGGCTACCAGGATTCATAAACTCTAGTACTTATCCTGGAGGTCTAGAGTTCGAATCCTGGGGAGGCAAAAATCCACTGGCCAGGGGTGGAAAGTCCTAGTGAGTAACGACACGGTCGAGGGTCGTCGATTGACGACATAGGGGTCGCCAAGGGGGCCGCTAGTTGGGCCGCCCAAGGGACCGCCGATTGGGCCGCCAATTGGGCCGCTAGTTGGGCCGCCCAAGGGGCCGAGGGGCCGGGTCGTTACATTCTTAGTTGGTTGAAGAGACGTCTTAAGGAATTGTTGAGTGATCTCTTCATTTATCTTCTTCTTTTCTTCATGGGCTTGTAATGAACCCAAGAGTTGCTCTATCGTCATGACTTATGGATCCTTGGTCTCTTCAATGATAATTGTGATACTATCAAATCTTGAATCCAATGATCAAAGAATTTTTTTCAATATGTGTCCAAGCCCAGATCGGTTATCCAGCCCTTTGAGTTCCAAGAATCATGTCAAGATATTTGGAGCCTGAGGTAAATTTTCCAGCGATCTTTTCAGATTGTCAATCTGAAATTTCAATTAGGAATTCTTTTCCTCAAGTTTGACTTGAGTTGAGTTTCCAACTTAAACAATTTTAGTTGGCGATCTGGAGTTGATTTTCTTCTTAAGGAGGGCTACCTCATCTTGGAGTGATTCAACTTGAGCATTAGATCTAGTTAGCTTCTTTGATAAATTATAAATTATTGAATATAGTCTATCTATGCTTACATTGGTTATGGGTCCTTCGGAAACGGATGTGGATCCGTGGCTTGAACTTGAGTCGCTATCTGACTTGCTGTTTGTTTCAGTTGATTCATCCCAAGCTGGAAGAGCAAGGAAACTTATGGTTGGTTCTTCTTCTGATTCCTCTGATGAAGATTCATCCTACGTTGCTTTGAGCGCCTTCTTCTAGTTAGGACATTTAGATCTGAAGTGACCTTTTTCCTTGCATTCATAGCAAGTAAGCTCCGTTTTGTTTGTCAAAGGTTTGTTGGAGTTGGCCTTTTGTTCCATCTTCTTTACTTCTGATCTTTTTATTACACACTTCTTCCGTAACATCTTCCAAACTAGATTAACTAGTTCTGTTGTAACTCCATCGTTGCTTTCTGATTCAGATAATTCATCAGTTTTTTCTTCTTATTATTTTTTGGACCTCTTTTCCTTGGTTGGTCTTGCAATAAGAGTTACACCTTTTATGACATTAGTTTGTTCATGTAATTCAAACTTAGAAAATAACTCATCTAGTTTGATTTTTGAAAGGTCCTTGGAAACCTTGTAAGCATCAACCATAGATGCCCACAAGTGTTGCTAGGGAACACTTTCAATGCGTACCTTATAACATCTTGATTTTCAACAGGTTGTCCAATCGGGTGCAGCCCATTCAGCAAATCTTGGATCTGTGTGTGCAATCCACTTGTTGATTCTCCTTCCATCATCTTAATATTGTAGAGTTTGTTGATGAGGAGATCCCGTTTGCTGACCTTCGTGTCTGATGTTCCTTATTTAGTTCTTCTTTGGTCAACCCGCATTGTAGTGTTTGGGTTGCCTTTGCGTCAGCTTCAATTTTCTTCTTGGTGGTCACATCACATTTGTCGCAAGATTGTGGAAGACCATCATTATCAGTTAGGATTGTGAATCTCGTTTGAATGACTATCCATATGTCTACTTGTGTCTTTAGGTGGTACTCCATTCTACCTTTACAGTAGATGAAGTCCTCCCTAGAAAACAGAGGTAGCCTTGTGGTACTGAATCCTTCCTGATGGGTCATTAACTCTCACACACAAGTAAACAACAAAATGTACCAAGATTTGATCTTGGATTAGTAGTGCGGAAGAAAAATAGAACAAATCGAAAAAAATACAAAAAACCAAGAAAACTTGCTCGACCAGTGGTTGCACTATGTTCGAGCGCTCCTCGCTCTGATACCAAATGTAGGATCATTGAGAGCGCTAGAGGGGGATGAATAGCATTTTCGGTAGTATTTTTAAATTTCATAAGGTTCCCCATGAATTCTTGCAATCAGAATTGTAAATGCAGGGAAAAATGAAAACACAACGAAAAATACACAGGTGTTTTACTTGGTTCACAGTCATAGACTGCTACTCCAAGACCCATGATCAGTTGACCGTTTACGTTGGGCAATCAACTAAATAGCTCCCCTCTTACGAAAGGGAGTTAGCGATTACAAAAACATCAGAACGGTAATAACGATACCGCCCTTAGAAATTAAGTATAAAATCTTTAAAGTTACTGAAGTAATGAAGATATAGACTTCTCGTGCAGCACTTCGGCGTTACGACGACGTTCCTGGTTGATGCTTTGCGTGTAGACGGTCGTCAATTGTCTCTAGAATGATGCACTGAGGGGTCTCTTTCGATGCTCTTTTATTGGGCTATCTAAGTGTCTGGAAACCTTTCCAGGCGCCTCCACGCTGTCCGCCGATCTACCATCGATGTTGCTGACTCGGCATTTCCAGACGTCTGTATTCCTTTTTGGGCACCTATATGTTGACGTGGAGGTTCCGGATGAACTTTGACTTCCACAATGTTTATCCAGATTTGGGCGCCTGGAAGCTGAGGTGTCCCAACCACTGGGACTCTGCCACCTCAGTACATCACTGACCCTGTTTCGTTGACGTCCGATCACCTGGAACCAATCTGGGCGTTGGACTTTGATCGCCTGGATCCAGATAAGGGCGTTTGGAACCAAAGTT
This sequence comes from Curcuma longa, assembly GCF_044706935.1. Taxonomy (NCBI): domain Eukaryota; kingdom Viridiplantae; phylum Streptophyta; class Magnoliopsida; order Zingiberales; family Zingiberaceae; genus Curcuma; species Curcuma longa. The sequence goes on along the minus strand of NW_027430624.1, from coordinate 10,009 downwards.
TATGCCCCTCTTTTCCTGCATTACAAGTTAGCACAAAACCAAAAGTAACAGGAAAAGATAACAGTTTTATAACTAATTTTGGTCTTGACTTTGGATTTTTGATGAAATCCTAAATCAGACTGACGCCTACTGTTCCTATACTAGGAACACACCCTTACCTACTCCACTCGAGAGAATTTACCTATTTGGAACCAAAGTTCACGCCCCTCCTTTCCTGCATTACAAGTTAGCACAAAACCAAAAGTAACAGGAAAAGATAACAGTTTTAAAACTAATTTTGGACTTGATTTTGGATTTTCGGTGAAATCCTAAGTCAGACTGACGCCTACTGTTCCTACACTAGGAACACGCCCTTATTAGACTTTCTGCTTAGCCTCAATCCTTGACTCTCAAGATTTCCTACTAGATATCTGGTCCACCTGACTTGCCTAGACTTCCACTACTAGACATCTGGTCCACTTGACCTACTTGGATTTCCACTATTAGACATCTGGTACACCTGACCTACCTAGACTTCCATCTAATGCACTTGATCCACCAAGACTTTCTGCATAATCCTCCAAACTAGGACTTCCACTGCCTAGCCTCCAGCCAGGACTTCCATTGCCTAGCCTCTAGCCGACTTTCATTGCCTAGTTTCTACTAGGACTTGCTTGTGCTTAGCCTCAACTAGGACTTTTCTGTGCTCCCTACACACTTTGATCAGCTCATTAGTAATCACCATACACTTAACTTGAACCTCTTGCCATTATCAAAATTAAGGTTCGATCATCTGGTGCTCCCTGCACCAACAGATTTCAGTTGTAAAACAGAAGTCAGTCCCCATTCAATGGTCGAGTCAACTGTCAAACTTCTACAACAGTCAATTGATGGGAGACAACAATCAACTAATAGGTGGAAATCAACTTGACAACAACCCTATAAAAGAGGGTTTCTAAGAAGTTGAATACGTCGGTTCTTGAGGGTTTGGAGATAGTGTTGCTATATTTCCTATAATCAAGAGGCAATCCAAAGTAACAAGAAAATATCCAAAGCAAAGTTTTCATTTGTATTTGTATCTTTGTTTCATTATGTGTTGCTTTGTAAAAATAGGATTGTAAGAGGCTTCTCCATCTCCAGAAGGTGTCCGAGAAAGAGAAAGTTTAGTGGTGATAGTTCGCTAGGATGATGCCTTGATTGTAGCTATAGGACCAATGAGCGCGCTAGAAGAGGGGTGAATAGCACTTTCATCGTTCGTTCGTTACTAACACAAAGACTGGCAACGGTATTAAATAAAGAGACAGGAGACTCACGGATTTACTTAGTTCCTAACCCCGAGGATTAGTACGTCCAAGGCCTATGTATGGGAAGACGTCAGTCCACTAATGATCTTCTTTCTGAACTTTTATCCATAGGCGAAGAAACCTATCTTACAGTATAAAATATATACAAATGAAAACATAAATTGTAAGACTAAAATGTAATAACAAACTCTCGAGATGGACGATCTAAAAATCTTGAGGGCAGCGCACCCTTTTGAGTTTCCCCAGTGGCACGAGCAGGATCTGTTCGCATTCAATAGCACCGCAGGATAAAGAGTATGGAGAGTTAGATGTCTTCCTTGTGGTGCACGTTCAGACCCTTATATAGACTCTTCCGGGTGTCTGGATTCTTATTTGGGTGTCTAGATCCGATTCGATCTCTTCAATCTTTATTAGGGTTGATTCTTCTTAATCCAGGATGCCTGGACCATCCAGGATGCCTGGACCATCCAGGATGCCTGAACCATCCAGGATGCCTGGATCATCCAGGGCGCCTGGACCATCTGGGCGCCTGGAGTAACATCCAGGCACCCGAATCTAGTCAACTCAAATTTAACCTAAGTTGGCCTCGGACTTAGTTTTGCTACTTTTGTTTTCTCCTCTTATGCTTCCTCCATTTTGCTTCTAGCTCTTGGTCTCTGCAAGATCAGCATACAAACAAACAAATAACTTAAGCATACCTATAGTCCGTCTGACCTGTTAGGCTTACTTAAGTCTTACATTATAGGTCTAACCTACTGGCTTACCCGTGCCTAACTTTCAGTTAGGACTAGTCATTTTTATAGGTAGATTTCCCACTTGCCAATATTTTATTTGGACTTTCCCTTGCCTGACTTTCAGTTAGGACTAGTCACTTTCATAGGTAGACTTCTCACTTATCAAACATCCAGTAACACTTGACTTGTTTGGACTTTCCTTTGCCCAACCTTCAGTCAGGACTCCCTTGCCTAGCTTTACTCACCAGGATTTTTTATCCAGCCTCCAACTAGGTTTTCCTTGCCTAGTCCTCCAAATCAGGTCTTCATTGCCCAATCCTCAAGATCAGGACTTTCGTTGCCTAGCCACAACTAAGATTTTTTCCGCCTAGCCTTAACTAGGACTTCTTCTTACCTGGTCTAATCGACTAAGACTTCTTGTCCGGTCCAACTAATTAAGACTTCTCGCTAGTCTTCTGGTCAAACTGACCTGACTAGACTTCACTTACATTTAAACATTAGTTCCTATTTAGATCAATCCTTAGTCAAACTGACTAAATCTAAGTGTATTATCAAACATCAAAACTTTGGGGACAGATTAGTGCTCCTTGCACTAATAGTAGCAACTTTGGGAGGTTGTGAACCAAGTAAATCGATTGTGTTCGTGATATGGTGCGTTGATTTGCTTCAAGTTTCCATTGCACAATCCATTGACATGAAAGAAGCTATTCACCCCCTTCTAGCTCACATTGGTCCCAACATTATTTGCTAAAACACCTCCCCATAATTCTTGTAATAGTGGCCTTATCTTCCAATAGTTGTTAGGAAAGGAGTTAAATTATGACTCAACATCCAATCTCTAACTTTATTTCTTAGGGCTCATTGCCTCCTTCCTATAGATTTTTTTTTTGTTTGTATTCCTTGCATTCTATCTTTATACCATAGGGGCGGAAGGAAGTTGTTAATAGTTCTAGATGGAAAAAATGTCATAGTGGAAGAGATGAAAGCCTTAGTCAAAAAATGAAATTTGGGAGCTTGTCAATCTAACTTTGGTTAATAAGACAATAGGATGTAAATGAGTATTCATAGTGAAGCATAGGGCAAATTGTTTTATTGAGAGACTAAGTGCTTGGTTGGTAGCAATGGGTTTTAGCTAGACCTACAAAATTGATTACTAAAAAACATTTGCATTGTTGCCAAAATGAATTCAATAAGAGTTCTCTTATCTGCGTTGTTAATCTTGGATGGAACCTTCAACAATTTGATGTTAGAAATGCCTTCCTATATGGCGAGTTAAAAGGGAAAGTTTATATATGGAAATCCCACCTAGTTTTTCTTGCATAAAACTAAAGGGAAGATATTTCATTTAAAAAAAGATATATATGGTTTGAAACAAATACCTCAGGCTTGGTTTGACATATTTAATAAAGCAATGATCACTTTTGGCTAAAGCAAAGTAATGCAAATCATACTATGTTATTATATATAGACAATATAGTGATGACAGGTGGTAGTCAAGAAGAAGAGATAACTAGAATGAAGAGACATTTGACTATTGAGTTTGAGATTAAAGATTTGGGCCAACAAAGATATTTTTTTGGATAGAAGTTATCTGATCAAAAAAGGCATATTTATTTCTCAAAATAAATATGTTGTCGACTTACTAAAGGAAACAAGAATGTTAGAATATAAACCTGCAAATACTCCCATTGAAGTAAATCATAGACTAAAAGAAACTATTAGAAAATTGGTCGATATTGATTAATACCAAAGATTAGTTGAGAGATTCATTTATCTTTCTCAAACATTGTTTCTACAGTAAATATAGTAAGTCAATTATGCTAGCCCTAAGTATATACTTTCATGTTATCTTTCAGATTCTATTTTAACTCAAATCTAGTCCTTAGAAAAGATTACTCTTCTCAAACAATGGTTATTTGAGAATAGAAACATACATTGATGTTGATTGGGAAAGATCTCCTAATAATAGAAGATCTACTTTCAAATATTGTATCTCTGTGAGATAGGGGCGGAGCTACAGGGGGGCGCCTGAGGGCGGTCGTGTTAGAATCTAATGGGACAATTATATAATTAAATGAATATATATGGTCATCAAATAAATTAAGTCAAAATTTGTGATCTAAATTTTATTTGGAATTTGACTTAAGGGCATATTTGTTATGAATTATAAATGTGGATACCATTTTGTAATTCTAATTTGATGAGGGGCCAAATTAGAATTATGTCAATCTTTATAAGGGGTTATGGTCCCCAAAAGGCGTCAGAGAAACTACGGAAACCTAAGGAACTCTGCACCTTTTGGAAGATCATCCTCGGCTGCTAGCGATGGATTCCGGTACGCTTCCGAATTTTGATCTTGTTGTTTCTTAAGAATTGGATAGCAGATACATGTGTTGAGATTTCTCAACATTAGGAAAAATACCAACAATTGGTATCAGAGCCAGGTTTATTCCAAATTCTTAAGAAATCATGAAATCATTTTATTTGATTGTTCATACGCCTACTGTGTTATTTTGTTTCTTCCACGATTTCTTGTTCGTCTCTGTTTTGGCCGATGACGTACACGGCAGCGCACAGGCGCTGTCCGTGTCGAGTAAGATATCCCCGTGACACCGGCGAGGCTGGCAATAAACGGGAGGCTGTCGTCGGCAACAAAAGTCTCTGCAGCAGTTCGCAAGTTGCGTCGGCTAGCGCAGGCGTTGAGGTTGGGCGTCTGCGAGGCTAGCGTAGGCAGTGGGCGAAAGTGCAGCGCTCGGCACTGGGTTAAGGCAGAAAAAAAAAATCAGTGTCGGCGGCGGGCAAACTGCAGCGTTCGTGGGCGGAACTGCAGAGCTCGTGGGTTAGAATAAGGAAACGTGATTGTTTTTTTTAAAGTTAATTAAAAAAAAAACCCCCCACCATTAATTATTACAGCTCTCGGCGTGTCTCGGCGTGAGTAAGTCATGAACAGATGCATCTAATTAATTATTCAACGTGAGTAAATCATGAACAGTTGCATCCAATTAATTATTTAAATTTTAAATAATTATTTAAAGTCCAATTAAATGAGACGAGTGCCTCATTTAATTATTCACAGTCCAATTAATTATTTAAATTTTAAATAATTATTTAGGCGTGGGCCTCATTTTTTATTTTTAATCTTGTTCTTTAATTAGCATTTAGTTCTTTATTCAAATTAAATAAGTTGAATTATGAAGTTGCCAAAGTGACCTCTCTAATTTGATTTATTTAATTTTGAATTTTGAATGTTTGTAATTATGTATTTCCATGTGATCATTTGATCAGCCCAAAGAACGGTCAATGATTGACCGGAGTACATAAATTACCTGTGATAGTAAACACGTAACAATTATAAGGATTTCACATGAGAATAGCAAATCAATCCAAAGATGAGTTTGTTATTTGTCATGCATTATTGTTAGTGTTTGATTATTACAACAAGGATATTACTAGCAGTTAATTTTACTGTCCAAAGACTTGAAAGTAATGGTGCATTAGATATCTTGGATGAGTTTGCTAATTATTTTGAACTAGATTGAAAATTAAAGTAGTGTGCATGTTATTTACAGTTTATTTTCTGTTCTCTTTTAAGTTAATGTTGCAAATATCTCTGCCAACTTAAATTCAATACCGGTCCTTAATGGTTCCAACTTTAAGGACTGGAAGGAGAACATTCAGATAGTTCTCGGATGCATGGACATGGACCTTGCGATACGGACAGAGCAACCCCCTACTCCTACGGTAGCTAGCTCTCTTGAAGAGAAAGCCAAATTTGAGAAGTGGGAACGCTCTAATCGCATGAGTCTAATGATCATTAAGCGTGCAATTCCGGAGGTGTTCAGGGGTGCTGTGTCTAAGGACACCACTAATGCTAAAGATTACCTTGCAGAACTTGAAAAGCGCTTTGCCAAAAGCGATAAGGCTGAAACAAGCACTATTCTTAAGAGCTTGATTTCAATGAAGTATAAGGGCAATGGTAATATAAGGGAGTACATCATGGAGATGTCCAGTCTTGCTTCAAAACTTAAGGCATTAAAGCTTGATTTGCATGAGGAGTTACTTGTGCATCTCATTCTGATTTCTCTTCCAGTTCAATTCAACCACTTTAAGGTCAGTTTTAACTGTCAAAAGGAAACGTGGAATTTGAATAAACTGATCTCTCATTGTGTTCAAGAGGAAGAGAGATTGAAGCAAGAAAAGACTGAAAGTGCTCATCTAGCAATCACCTCTAAGGATAAGGGCAAGAAAAGAAAGAATGTAGATGCTGCAGGTCCAAATGCAAAGAAACAAAATAAAGGAGATTGTTTCTTTTGCAATAAGGTTGGACACATAAAGAAGGAATGTACCAAATATCGTGCATGGCGCGAGAAAAATGGTATGTTTTTTAATTTGGTTTGTTCTGAAGTAAATTTAGCTTCAGTACCTAGAAATACTTGGTGGTTAGACTCCGGTGCTACTACTAACATCAGTATTTCAATGGAGGGTTGCCTGAACTACCGAAAGCCAAGTGATGCTGAAAGACGCATTTTTGTGGGCGATGGAAAATCGGTAGAAGTTGAAGCAATAGGGCACTTTAGATTGTTACTCAGTACTGGTCACTATTTGGATTTAATAGATACTTTTGTGGTACCGTCTTTTAGACGGAATTTAATTTCTGTTTGTTATTTGGACAAATCTGGTTACTCTTGTTCATTTGGAAACAATCAGTTTCAGTTATCTATTAGTAATTCAATTGTTGGAACCGGTTCATTAATGCAATATGACAATCTATATTTACTTGATACAAATGCTTCATATAATGAAACCCTAAACATTGAATCAAGAGGTACTAAACGAAAACTAAATGATAATACTTCGGGTGCATTATGGCACAAACGTTTAGGTCACATCTCTAGAAATAGAGTTGAACGTCTTGTGTCAGATGGGATCCTGAATTCCATTGATTTCACGGACTTTAATGTCTGTGTTGAATGCATTAAAGGAAAACAAACCAAAGATAGAAAATTGAATGCGTATAGAGCTACAGAAGTCCTTGAGTTGATACATACGGATGTATGTGGGCCATTTCCAATTCCTTCTTGGAATGGTCAACGCTATTTCGTATCATTCATAGACGATTTCTCTAGATATGCATACATTTTTCTTATTCAAGAAAAGGCTCAAACATTGGACGTGTTCAAGTCATTTAAGGCTGAAGTTGAAAATCAACTCAACAGAAAGATAAAGAAAGTAAAGTCTGATCGTGGTGGTGAATACTACGGTCGGTATGACGGTTCAGGTGAACAACGTCCAGGGCCTTTTGCCAAATACCTAGAGGAGTGTGGTATCGTTCCACAATACACTATGCCGGGCTCTCCAAGCATGAATGGTGTAGCGGAAAGACGAAATCGCACTCTACAGGATATGGTAAGGAGTATGGTTAGCCATTCTTCCTTACCAAAGTCACTCTGGGGTGAGACATTAAAAACTGCAGCATACATTCTCAATAGAGTACCAACAAAAGCAGCTGCTAAAACACCTTATGAGCTTTGGTTAGGGCGAAAACCCAGCCTAAAGCATTTCCATGTTTGGGGATGTCCAGCTGAAGCAAGGCCTTATAAGCCTCATACGGATAAATTGGACCCCAAAACAGTTAGCAGCTATTTTATTGGCTATTCTGAGCGATCGAGGGCTATAAATTTTATGATCCCAACTTAAAATCGATTTTCGAGACTGGTACAGCTATATTTTTTGAGGATATTGAGTTTGGGGGGAAGAATCAAATAAAGGAGTTTGTCTTTGAGGAAGAATCAACTTCTACTTCGGTTAACGAGGAGTTGATTCCTATTCCGATTTCTTTAGACAATGATCAGGATTCTCGTCTGGTCATTGAAAATATCGGAATAATTCTAGAAAATCAAGACAATGTTAATCTTCCAGAGGTGCAAACTCAACAACCTCAAGAAGAAGCTATTGAGGAACAAGTGCCATTGCGACGATCTACAAGAGAAAGAAGAAGCACTATGTCGGATGACTATGTATTTCTTCAGGAACATGAGGATGATCCTGGTATGACGGAAGATGATCCCATCAATTTTCGTCCACTACAACAAATATGACTTTCCGCAGCGCGTAAAAAGTCTATCCGCAGCGCACATTGCATGCTGCATAACTCTAAGCTGTTAAAAGTTAAGCACTTTTCGCAGCGCGCAATTGTGCGCTGCGGATGCGCTTTTCCGCAGCGCGCAAGGGTGCGCTGCCGTTGCTCTTTTCCGCAGCGCGCAAGGGTACGCTGCCGTTGCTCTTTTTCGCAGCGCGCAGGCGCGCGCTGTGATTGTAATTTTCGACAGCGCACGGGTGCGCGCTGCGGAAAAGTGCATACGCATTTTTCGCAGCGTGTAAGGGTGTGCTGTGGAAAAATGCATCGGCAGCACGCGCTCACGCGCTGCAGAAAAGTGCATACCCACGCGCTGCTGAATATTCCTATATACTCAAATATAATAAAAATACAAATGATTATAAAATCATTTCTCTAGCATTTAAAATCCAACAGATAAATACTACATACAATATCACATTCACAATTATAAAATGAGAGCTCAAACAATTCTAATATATATCAGAGTAACAAAAATCATCTTTGCTACAAAAAGTTTAAGATCAAATCAATAACATCTATATCAGTCAGACAAAACTATAAACATTGATGCCCAAGCGACTGTGCTTCCTATTGCATCCTCAAGAAAAAACATCTCTTCATTTGGTCGAATTAGCTCCACCTTCTCCACGAAAACTCTATCAATCCAAACTTTCCAATAAGATCCACCAAGAGGAACATGATGTACTTTTGCTTTTGGATCCGTGGATGCAATTCTACCTTCTGCAACAGCTCCATCAACAGACCAATGAAGCAGCTTACATTTAGCATTAACATTGATATTTCCAGCAGTCACTTTCTTTAGTGTTGACTGTATAATAATAAAAAATAATTAATGATTAAACAAATTTTTATAATAAAGCATGTTATAAATAATAAAAGAGAAGTATAATATTGTAGTAAGATAGTTACCTGAGGTGCAGCATTGCTATCACCACCAGTAGAATTTCCAATACCGCTACCAATTCCACCACTACAAACCTAATTTTACAAACCAATATCAGATAAATTTTTCAACTGATATAAAAAAGAAAGTATGGAAAACAAGTAAATGACCCAATCGTTAGAACAAATTTTTCAGCAATAAAATTTTCAGCACGAAACAAGAAGCAGATTCAAAAAATTTTCAGCAACAAATTTTTCAGCAATAGGATTCAATTGGAATCTACTATTGATTGGAGCTGCTGAAGAGGATCCATAAAATTGGCTCACTACAGAAAGACAAAACATTGTAGGAAGAAGAAGACTGAAGTTTGTGGATAGCACAGACATTATTGGCCCCTAAAATGAGCATTGCCGAGACAAGAACCATGCAGCCAGAACAAAATAACAACTAACCTGGAATTCCAGTAGCACAGTAGAATATCAAGATTGGATTTATTAGAAGTTGAAGAGGCATGAAAGGAGTAAATGAAAGAAAGGCAAGCAGGTATGTTGCTCAATGGAAGCTATGAAAATCAAAGACCGATGAAAATCAAAGACCAATTCCAGCACATCAAAGACAACAGCAAAGGGTGAAATGCATACCATAAAAAAAAAGGAGAAGCTTAGACCGATGAAAAGCTCCAACATGTAGGTGGAATAAAGGCCAGAGATGGTGAAGAGAGATAAACACGAGTCAAAGCTAGCGAGAAAGAAAAGTGCTACTGATATGGTGAAAGTTTCTTCAGCAAAGTATACCACAAACAGAAGCTAAAACTTCTATGATATTAAGCATTCCAATGAGATGGAAGCATACCAGTGCATAAGGCACGGAAGTTTTCTGTTGAAGCCATCTAGATCAAAAGCACTCTATACTATGTGCAGAGAATTGAAGTTTACAGACAAGCACAACAAGCACCACCTCATTCTCATGC